>NC_086444.1:937171920-937471920 GCF_028390025.1 Pseudophryne corroboree | reverse complement strand
TCTGCTTCCCAGTTGTCCACTCCCGGAATGAACACTGCTGACAGTGCTATCACATGATCTTCTGCCCAGCGAAGAATCCTTGCAGCTTCTGCCATTGCTCTCCTGCTTCTTGTGCCGCCCTGTCTGTTTACGTGGGCGACTGCCGTGATGTTGTCCGACTGGATCAACACCTGCTGACCCTGAAGCAGGGGTTTTGCCAGGCTTAGAGCATTGTAAATCGCTCTTAGCTCCAGTATATTTATGTGAAGAGACATCTCCAGGCTTGACCATACTCCCTGGAAGTTTCTTCCCTGTGTGACCGCTCCCCAGCCTCTCAGACTGGCATCCGTGGTCACCAGGACCCAGTCCTGTATGCCGAATCTGCGGCCCTCTAACAGATGAGCACTCTGCAACCACCACAGAAGAGACACCCTTGTCCGTGGCGATAAGGTTATCCGCTGATGCATCTGCAGATGCGATCCGGACCATTTGTCCAGCAGATCCCACTGAAAAGTTCTTGCGTGAAATCTGCCGAATGGAATCGCTTCGTAAGAAGCCACCATTTTTCCCAGGACCCTTGTGCAATGATGCACTGACACTTTTCCTGGTTTTAGGAGGTTCCTGACTAGCTCGGATAACTCCCTGGCTTTCTTCTCCGGGAGAAACACCTTTTTCTGGACTGTGTCCAGAATCATCCCTAGGAACAGCAGACGTGTCGTCGGAAACAGCTGCGGTTTTGGAATATTTAGAATCCACCCGTGCTGTCGTAGAACTACTTGAGATAGTGCTACTCCGACCTCCAACTGTTCTCTGGACCTTGCCCTTATCAGGAGATCGTCCATTTTCTTTGAAGAAGAATCATCATTTCGGCCATTACCTTGGTAAGGACCCGGGGTGCCGTGGACAATCCAACCGGCAGCGTCTGAAACTGATAGTGACAGTTCTGTACCACGAACCTGAGGTACCCTTGGTGAGAAGGGCAAATTGGGACATGGAGGTAAGCATCTGTCCCGGGACACCATATAGTCCCCTTTTTCCTGGTTCGCTATCACTGCTCTGAGTGACTCCATCTTGATTTGAACCTTTTTATGTAAGTGTTCAAATATTTCAGATTTAGAATAGGTCTCACCGAGCCGTCTGGCTTCAGTACCACAATATAGTGTGGAATAATACCCCTTTCCTTGTTGTAGGAGGGGTACTTTGATTATCACCTGCTGGGAATACAGCTTGTGAATTGTTTCCACTACTGCCTCCCTGTCGGAGGGAGACGTTGGTAAAGCAGACTTCAGGAACCTGCGAGGGGGAGACGTCTCGAACTTCCAATCTGTACCCCTGGGATACTACTTGTAGGATCCAGGGGTCCACTTGCGAGTGAGCCCACTGCGTGCTGAAACTCTTGAGAGGACCCCCCACCGCACTTGTACGGCCCCAGCGTCATGCTGAGGACTTGGCAGAAGCGATGGAGGGCTTCTGTTCCTGGGAATGGGCTGCTTGCTGCAGTCTTCTTCCCTTTCCTCTATCCCATGGCAGATATGACTGGCCTTTTGACCGCTTGCCCTTATGGGGACGAAAGGACTGAGGCTGAAAAGACGTTGTCTTTTTCTCCTTTATACGGCAATACTTCCATGTGCCGTTTGGAATCTGCATCACCTGACCACTGTCGTGTCCATAAACAACTTCTGGCAGATATGGACATCGCACTTACTCTTGATGCCAGAGTGCAAATATCCCTCTGTGCATCTCGCATATATAGAAATGCATCCTTTAAATGCTCTATAGTCAGTAAAATACTGTCCCTGTCAAGGGTATCAATATTTTCAGTCAGGGAATCCGACCAAGCCACCCCAGCGCTGCACATCCAGGCTGAGGCGATCGCTGGTCGCAGTATAACACCAGTATGTGTGTATATACTTTTTAGGATATTTTCCAGCCTCCTATCAGCTGGCTCCTTGAGGGCGGCCCTATCTGGAGACGGTACCGCCACTTGTTTTGATAAGCGTGTGAGCGCCTTATCCACCCTAAGGGGTGTTTCCCAACGCGCCCTAACTTCTGGCGGGAAAGGGTATACCGCCAATAATTTTCTATCGGGGGAAACCCACGCATCATCACACACTTCATTTAATTTATCTGATTCAGGAAAAACTACAGGTAGTTTTTTCACACTCCACAAAATACCCTTTTTTGTGGTACTTGTAGTATCAGAAATATGTAACACCTCCTTCATTGCCCTTAACAAGTAACGTGTGGCCCTAAAAGAAAAATACGTTTGTTTCTTCACCGTCGACACTGGAGTCAGTGTCCGTGTCTGTGTCGACCGACTGAGGTAAAAAGACGTTTTAACGCCCCTGACGGTGTTTGAGACGCCTGGACAGGTACTAATTGGTTTGCCGGCCGTCTCATGACGTCAACCGACCTTGCAGCGTGTTGACATTATCACGTAATTTCTTAAATAAGCCATCCATTCCGGTGTAGACTCCCTAGAGAGTGACATCACCATTACAGGCAATTGCTCCGCCTCCTCACCAACATCGTCCTCATACATGTCGACACACACGTACCGACACACAGCACACACACAGGGAATGCTCTGATAGAGGACAGGACCCCACTAGCCCTTTGGAGAGACAGAGGGAGAGTTTGCCAGCACACACCAAAACGCTATAATTATACAGGGACAACCTTTATATAAGTGTTTTTCCCTTATAGCATCTTAATATATATAATCATATCGCCAAATAAGTGCCCCCCCCTCTCTGTTTTAACCCTGTTTCTGTAGTGCAGTGCAGGGGAGAGCCTGGGAGCCTTCCCACCAGCATTTCTGTGAGGGAAAATGGCGCTGTGTGCTGAGGAGAATAGGCCCCGCCCCCTTTTCGGCGGGCTTCTTCTCCCGTTTTTCTGAGACCTGGCAGGGGTTAAATACATCCATATAGCCCCAGGGGCTATATGTGATGTATCTTTTAGCCAGTATAGGTATTTCATTGCTGCCCAGGGCGCCCCCCACAGCGCCCTGCACCCTCAGTGACCGCTGGTGTGAAGTGTGTGACAACAATGGCGCACAGCTGCAGTGCTGTGCGCTACCTCATGAAGACTGAAAAGTCTTCTGCCGCCGGTTTCTGGACCTCTTCACTTTTCGGCATCTGCAAGGGGGTCGGCGGCGCGGCTCCGGGACCGGACTCCATGGCTGGGCCTGTGTTCGATCCCTCTGGAGCTAATGGTGTCCAGTAGCCTAAGAAGCCAATCCATCCTGCACGCAGGTGAGTTCACTTCTTCTCCCCTAAGTCCCTCGTTGCAGTGAGCCTGTTGCCAGCAGGACTCACTGTAAAATAAAAAACCTAAAAACTTTTTCTAAGCAGCTCTTTAGGAGAGCCACCTAGATTGCACCCTGCTCGGACGGGCACAAAAACCTAACTGAGGCTTGGAGGAGGGTCATAGGGGGAGGAGCCAGTGCACACCACCTGATCCTAAAGCTTTATTTTTGTGCCCTGTCTCCTGCGGAGCCGCTAATCCCCATGGTCCTGACGGAGTCCCCAGCATCCACTAGGACGTCAGAGAAATTGTAATATTGAGCAATTCTCAGTGAGGCAGAACATACTGTTTATTACTGAGGATTGTTAGAGTTTGGCTTGTTATAGCAGAGGCTCAGAGGTGGAACTCTGAACTACCATTGGTGCAGCAGGTGCATTGCACCAGGGCCCCTGGTGACTAAGGGTTCCACTGCTACCAAGACCAGCAATGAGTTTTCCCCTGGGCCACTGCACAACCATTTTGAGCAAAGTCAGACAACTGGCTCAGCAAAGGGATCAGGGTGGGCGCCACTGCCTGTGGAACCTGCCCCTTACCTCAGGGAGGCAGGGTTGGCCTTGTGTGTGCAGCCACAACAGTTTACCATCTGAGCCGGACTGATAGGAGAGTCCTGCTACCTGTCTGCACTGATGATCATAGGCACGTACTGCCTCTAATACATTGGTGAATTCTTCCTGAATCACAGCTATCTGTGAACTAAAGGCAGCTCACAGTCAGGTAATTGGCCCTGTTAGAGCCTGCTGAGGAAAGTGCCAGACTGAAGAAAGCACAGGGTGTGAGGCCTCCCCTCACACACAGGGCAGTGGCCACTGTGTTCCTACTGTTGTTGGAAATTATGTGTGCAGGTGTTGATATTGTAGAGTTACATAGACTACACCACTGGAAGTCTCAAACTATGATCAGCCCAGTTTCTTAATCAGTGGTGTTGGTTTATTGATAGCAATTACAGCCATACCCACTGTTACATATACACTGGTGATGGAGTGGAGCTGGATCAGGGGTTCATACAGCTCACTAGACAGTGAGCGTATACTGCAAACAGTTAGCTGTACAGGGATGCTGGAACAGCTTTATGGCAGGTGTTAACCAATAAAATGTCTATCATAGACTGTTCTTCATTCATGCGCATACACCAACATCCATAAAAGAAATAACTGACACCAGAATAATGTTTGCCAATAAAATTGTCAGCTTTTATTAAACAAATGGTATGGTGGCAAGGAGGGACGGCCTATTTAAATAACGTCCCTATTTATTCTAGCCTTTTAACTGTGGCTGACCAAAACACAAGAGGAGGCAAGGGCCCAACTTCAGCCCGGCCTCCATCGCATAACAAGGGGGCTTTAAGGGCCCAATTTCAGCCCAGCCCCCATCACATCACAAGGGGAGGCTTTAGAGGGCCCAATTTCAGCCCAGCCCCCCACACATCACAAGGGGCCATAATGGGCCATTTGCCACCCCTTGTGTTACTTGCTCTTTAATCGGGAATACCGTGGCCAACTCTCCACTCAAGGTATTCCCCAGCTCCCAACCAAAAGGTGCTCAGGTGTGTACCAACTCCACCGGAGACCGAAGCCCACCTGGTCCGATGGAACTCCGGCCCCGTAATGTATCACACTCCACCACCTTCACATCTCCTGAGCACCTATAAAACTCTTTAAATTACAGCCACAATTTCAGGTCGTCCCAACCCGCCACAGTTTCAACGAAACCCCCGCCACCATACCTCTACCTTAAAACTCTTCTTCCTACTCCTAAACTCCTCCTACCTATCAATAAAATTCCTGATTAAAAACAGCGAACAACAGATCCTCCATAAAAATTTCCATACCCCTCAAATTCAGATGGACACCATCGGCCATGTAAAGATTAGGGGCAGAAACTAAAATTGAGGGATGTGGGACCACAAACCCCCAATTTTCACTAACAGCCCTGCCCACCGCAGAATTGATCCGGCGCCTGACCAACTCTATGGCAGCCGGTCTGTCCGCATCTCTCCAAACCAAACGTGGGATAATGTCCGACTATCCCACACTCAGAAAACACAACCTGTTCTGCAAGCTAAGTCCCTAACTATAGTTTTGCGAAGATCCAGACCAGTCCTTCTGGTCAAATCATTTCCAGCAGCATGGAACACCACCCTCAGCGGGTATCCCGACCTCTCCTACTGTTGCCAAAATAGGGGCATGACTTGCTCCCAGCGAAGTCCCCTCACACCGATCCATCTGACAAGATTAGCTTCAGGGGACTGAAGGCACTCCACACCAGATCTTTCACCATAGTAAACGTATGAGTGCCCAATAATCCATATCGGACACTCGTCCAAGCGCAAATCTGAAAGTACAAAAACCATTCACAGAACCTTATCATACAAAACACCCCTAACACAAAAATTCTTGAAACAACATTACCCAAAAACATCCCATTATAAACTTACTAAAATAGGGGTTTTTTTTTGTTTGTTTTTTAAATAGTTTAATTTGACCTCTAAGGTGAGAATTTTTGAAGTGGGGTTGAAAAGGGGAATGGGTATGAGGGATCAGACTTGACGAGAGGCGAAAAACACACCTGCCAAGCGGGTATGAACCCCAAGGCTTAAGGCACTTGACAGGATAAAAAATTCCTCAAGACCCCCAAATATGGCGAGTGGCTGAAACCTCAAGTCTGATTTTTAATTCAACAGGTCAAAACCTGATATATTTCCAAAATACATCAGACTTCCACCTCCCCAGAGCTCTAATTTGCCTGCTCGAACAGCCTTCGGCGGCTGCTGTTGTCGCCGCACCTATCCAAAACGAATGGGTACCGTATCTCGATACCGGCAAACCCATTGTGCAAATACAACGTTCCATCACCCATCTAAATTGAAATTGAGTCACCGGCATACAATCCATATGCTGCAACCATGGACCTGGCATATCAGTCCTTGTTCTCAAATAAACCCTCGCCAAGGACACTGGACAAATCTCCTTATCGTCCACACATCTCAAAACAACCCAACAACCTTTGCCTAATTGGTCCGTTTTGGAACGTTGTACTTTGCACCATAAGCCTCCATCTTCCAGTGACACATGTTCACGAAGCATAGGTGACATCGCTGTTTTCGAAGCGGACACCAGTTCACTGACTCTAAAGGCTCCGAAAAAGGCCATGGCGAAACACAATTTAAATAAGAGTGCTTCTTAATCAGATGCACAGACCTCATGCAACACGACCGCCATGCGCCGCAATATTGAGATGGTTATTGGCCTTCGTGCATCTTGAACAGGGGGCATCACTCGAGCCCACCCTTTAAGAATCTTTGCTAAAAAGAAAGATTTAGTAAAATCATGCCGGCCTTCAAGTCTCAAGAAATAAGAAAGAGCAGACAGTAAACGTGTTACAGACCCTCTTGACCTGCCTGCTCTAAAACATTCCCAAACGTAATTCAATAACATTGCATAATCAGTCTTACCTTGGTCCTGATGCAAACGGACATATCTTTCCCACTCTCCCATAGCATTTCTGTACCCTCGGAGGGTGGAAGGAGCCAAGGATCGTAGAGCTAAGCCCTCCAATCCGGGCGTATCACCTGCCAGGCATAAGACGGGCAAGGGTCACCAGATACATTCGCATCCGGAGCTAGCACCCTAAACCTGCGCCACTCGAAACGCGAAAAGCGCATCTGCCACACCGTTTTCAATGCCTGGAACATGCCTAGCGCAAAAAGTTACCGTATATACTCGAGTATAAGCCGACTTTTTCAGCACCTTTTTTTGTTCTGAAAAAGCCTCTTCGGCTTATACACGAGTGAGTATTTAGGAGGGACATGGGAGGGCACAGCGCGCTGCTCTCCTATGTCCCTCCGGCGGCAGCGGCGTGTGTGTGTTAAAGGAGGGACACGGAGGGCACAGCGTGCGGCTCTCCTGTGTCCCTCCTGTGTCTCCGGCGGCAGTGGCGTGTGTGTTAAAAGAAGTGCCGGTTTCCGGCACTTCCTTTAACACACACACGCCGCTGCCGCCGAAGACGCAGGAGGGACACAGGAGAGCCGCGGCTGTGCTCTCCGTGTCCCTCCTTCAGAAGACAGCGCGGGAGCGACGGAGGGTAAGTAACAAACTTGCACTGTGGGGCATATCTGGCACTGTGGGGCATATCTGGCACTGTGGGGCATATCTGGCAGCATGAGGGCATATTTGGCACTGTGGGGCATATCTGGCACATCTGGCACTGTGGGGCATATCTGGCACATCTGGCACTGTGCGGCATATCTGGCACTGTGGGGCATATCTGGCAGCATGAGGGCATATCTGGCACTGTGGGGCATATCTGGCAGCATGAGGGCATATCTGGCACTGTGGGGCATATCTGGCACATCTGGCATTGTGGGGCATATCTGTCAGCATGAGGGCATATCTGGCACTGTGGGGCATATCTGGCAGCATGAGGGCATATCTGGCACATCTGGCATTGTGGGGCATATCTGGCAGCATGAGGGCATATCTGGCACTGTGGGGCATATCTGGCAGCATGAAGGCATATCTGGCACTGTGGGGCATATCTGGCAGCATGAGGGCATATCTGGCACTGTGGGGGCATATCTGGCACTATGAGGGCTGTGTACGGCTAGAGCTGCATTTCCCACCCTAGGCTTATACTCGAGTCAATAAGTTTTCTCAGGTTTTTGTGGTAAAATTAGGTACCTCGGCTTATATTCGGGTCGACTTATACTCGAGTATATACGGTATATTTGATTGAAGGCAGCGCAAAACAATCTGACCCAACAATCGCAGCACAGGCAGGCCGGAAGCTCTCCAACTATTAATCGCATGAACCACACCCAAATTGTCACACCAAAAAACTACTGACAGATTGGTTAAGACCTCATGCCATAACTCCAGAGCAACCATGATAGGGAATAATTCTAATAACATATTACTAGTGAGTCCCTCATCAAACCAGGTTTTAGGCCATGGGGAAGCACACCACCTACCCTCCAGGTATGCTCCAAAACCCGTACAACCTGCCGCATCGGTGAATAATTGCAACTCTACATTGGATATGGGTATGGACTGCCAAATGAGAACCCCATTAAAGGTAGCCAAAAACTCCTCCCAAATGTGTAGATCCCTACGAATTTCTTTGGATAATCTTATAAAATGACTAGGTTTTTTAACACCCGCTGTAGCTCTCTCCAACTTCCTGCTGAAGACCTTACGCATGGGTATAACTCGGCAAGCAAAATTGAGAGACCCAAATAATGATTGAGCTTGTCTCAGGATCAACTTGCCATTAGCCAATGCCACAATTAGCTCTCCTTTTAATTTATCTATTTTCTCCCTGGGTAAACGACAGCAACCTTCCATAGTATCAATTTCGATTCACAAAAAAGTCAACACCGATGTAGGACCTACAGTCTTCTCCTCAGCTACTGGGACCCCAAATTCCTTCAACAATGACAAGGCATTTGATAAACTATTGCCACACATGTCAGACCCGCCTGGACCGATGAACAAAAAATCGTCTAAATAATGAACAATTCTGGACTGACCTGAATTTTCAGAAATGCACCAATGCAAAAAACTGCTAAATTTTTCAAAATATGAAAAAGATATAGAGCAACCTATTGGGAGATATCTATCAACATAAAAAATGTCATTCAGACGGAAACCTAAATAACGAAAAAATTCCGGATCAATGGGCAAGAGCTGAAAAGCCGACTATATATCAATTTTACTCATCAACGCCCCTTTACCAAATGATCTCACCTTGGCCAACGCATCCTCAAAAGACTGATAAATTACCATGGACAAATGTTCAGGAATTGCATCATTAACTGAAGACCCTTTTGGAAATGATAAGTGTTGAATTAATCTAAATTTACCCTGAGTCTTTTTTTGGAACAACCCCCACTGGGGACAAAATTAAATTAGACACTGGGGGACAACTGAAAGGCCCTACCATTCTACCCAAAGAAACCTCCTTATCGACTTTTTCTTTCAAAATTACTGGAAACTCCTGAGCCGAGCGTAAATTGCAAACCGCACCACAATTAACTTGGCCTTTAATAGGCAACGGAAAACCCTTTGAAAAACCTAACCTTATCAACTCGGAGTCCTCTCTGTTTGGATAATAATCCAACCAATACAATTTCACTGGAGTAGGGGCCCTACTTAGCCCCAGCAGTTGCTGGGACTCGTCCAATTTCACTGGAGTAGGGGCCCTACTTAACCCCAGCAGTTGCTGGGACTCGTTGTCCAATTTCACTGGAGTAGGGGCCCTACTTAGCCCCAGAAGTTGCTGGGACTCGTTGCTGCTGCTTGTGCAAACCCCCTCTACCACTGGCAGTCTGCTGGCAGTTTTTAATGGGGTGGGATCCCTCACAGCGGATACAAACATGCCGAAAACGACACCTGAACCCTAGGGTACATTGACTATTATTGAAGGCATAACATTTGCCTGATCGATTCTTACCCACCATCCATCTGTTACTGGTATTGCCTCGCTTCTCAGCCAGACCCTATGAACCACTTTTTAGAGGTTGAGTAACATCTACAAAAATCTCAACATCTTTTTTACAAAATCTATGATTTCCTTGCTATTCTGTTTTCTACAAAACTCCTCATCATAGGACCTCCACGCTGTTCCGCGCCCAGATCTGGCCAGTTCGTGAAGCAAATACATATATTTAATTATATTCATGTGCTCCTGAGGTCTAGATTCCAAATAACAAGCCGCAAAGATAAGTATGCCCTTCTGCCAATTAGAGTAAGTCTTATAAGCCTCCTCACCTATAGCTGATTTCTTTCTGGCTGCCTCTAATGCTTTTTTCGCTTTACTAGTTAAAGCAGACATATTCACAAATTTGCCCTGTCGAATACGCTCCCTAATTCTGGGCCGTGCCCCTCTCAAAACAGCAGTATTAGCACATTGCAGAGAATCCTCGGGACCCTCCTCCGAGGACACGCTAGAGCTACTGTGTCTGCGCCTTCTTTTATGTCTTTCTTTGCAACCACTGCACCTGCTGTCAAATGAAGATGAGGACTGAGAGGAAGAAGTGGATGAACCCCTGTGACTTCTGCGCCTATCCTTACGTTTTTGTGAAGCTTTATTCTTGCATGATTTTTCCTTAACTGCGCCCATATTGCCTGAGCTAACTACTGCATCATTTTGACGTGCTGCAGGGTGCACATCCGACTCACGGTAAAGACCTCCCTCGTCCAGGGCAGACTCTACCACAGCCGCCGATGCCCCAGAATCCTCCTGTAATTCAGGGGCTGCAAAGGACTCTGCTGGAGAAATGCAAGGAGAAACATCCACCAGACACTCATTTAGGATTCATATTGCCCCTATTCCTTCCACCCGTTCTGGCCCGTGAAACAGCGGCCGCTAAATCACTTACGCCATTCCCATGCAAACCGGAGGAATTCTGCTTACCCAAAAAATTCCCTTCAGTATTATTAGCAGTCAGCACCGGGACCAGTGCTGATATAACTGAAGTGCATATAGACGCTACGTCAAACGAGTTCCATCCAGCGCCATTACGTCCAAAACGCACAGCATCAGCGTATGGCCTCCCCGACACTGTGCCCCTCATACTATGTACCTCAAGCACCCTTTTTTTACCCCTAATATTCACAGTGGCGGGCCTTCCTTGCTGCCTTACAGCATTTCTCATGCCCTTGGTGCCCGCGCGCTGGCCCGCTACAACCGTGTCAGCCCCGGTATCTATTGATCTAACCAGACCCCTGTTAATTCCTCTCTTAGGTGCTCCCTCTCCTTGCACCAACAATTGTTCCCTTGTTCCTCTTTCATTTTGCTCACCTCTAGAAAGAACAGTGCTGCGACGACCACCTCTGGAAGCCACGGTCCCCCGCGGGCCCACGGGGCGACCGCGGCGTACCTCCAGCACATGCACTCCTGAGGTAACTCCAAGATGTTACCATTCTCCTCAACACCCTGCTCCGCAACTCCACCATAGCACCAACGCTTCGCGACATTGTACTATCGGTAATTGGTTCCGTAGAAACGATTCCCACAGCACAAGTTGAACCAACAGCTCGTGACACAGACACGCTGCTGACTAGGCCTCTGCGTGACGCAGCTTCGCCCGCCAAAAGCCTCTCAGGCGGTCGAGCCCGACCCCTGGCGGCGGCATTACCCACATTATTCCTGGCTTGACCCCGTACTTGTACTGACAAATGCCGTCCCCTTCTTGACACTAAAACAGCAGCGTCCCTGTCACCGATATCAATCAAACGGATAGGGGGATGCACAGCACGACTGGGCCTCGGCATGTTAGAAGGTAGAAAAGATAGATAAAGAAAGAGTCAAAGAACAAAAGGGGGTGAAAATATTAAAGATTAGTAAAGACTGAAAAGAAAGAAGAAAAATACCACAAATTCACAAATAATACACAGTTCAGTACAAAACAAACGCAGAGCACTTCACTGTTCAATTTTCACTGAGGAAAAGAGGGAGAACCTAGTCAGTCCTCTCCTTATAAGGGCTAAGCCCCTCTCATCACCAGATTCCTCAGTCAACTCATAGGCCCACTGTTACCATGGACACTTCCACTTACCACAGCTGCTTCATTCAGCCTGCTATTCAGAATTTTAGGTCACTACAGGCATATAAAATGTCCTCCGTTCTCTGTCTATCATAGGAGCTAAGTCAGCGACTTCTGTCTCCCAGCATGTCACTATATAGTCTTATACAGTAAAGAAATAAGATGGCCGCTGCACATTCTCAATAGTGATCTTGGTGGCCATCTCGGGACAGGACATGAGGCTTCTCCTGAGGACAGGAAGACTAGAGTCTGTGCAGTAGCACACTTTTCTTTGAACACCCACCCCAACCAAGGCACTTCCCCGTTTCCACACAGTACAGTAGTGTGTGATTGTACTTCTATCAACCTCGCCCTGTCACCTATTGCCTCCCTCTGTTACCTGTTATTTTTCGCTGTCACTGTGTGCCTCTCTCTGTCACCCACTGCTTCTCACTGTCATCCACTGCCTTTCCCTGTCACCCACTGGTGTGTGGCATATTATGAACATGGCGTAGGTCAGAGGAGGGGGCGCAAAGTATATTTTTGCACCTGGGCCCACCACTCACAAGTTGTCACTGCAGAGGGTCATATTGTAATGCGGATTTTGCCATGCAGTCTGCCCCCATTCCCACTCAGCCAAATACTAGTGTCTGATACATTGCTGCCCACTTCCTGACATTCCCACAATTCAAACAGATGTAGTCAGCATCACAGCTGATGGTGTGACTAGACAGGGCATAGTCATTGTTGCTTATGATAACAGCTCCACAGATGGCTGAACATACCATTTCTCTTCTATCACTTACAAAAATATATATTTTTCAACAATGTTAGCTGAAAACCAGTAAGGATATGTGAAAGCAAACACTGAGCGGACTAATTACACAGTTTAAGTTCTGCTAGCCTAAACACCTCAGAGAATGCTTATGATGCACTATTGTTTCTGCAATGGCATGCCTATACTTGAACAAATGATTCTGCACAACTCATAAATGATTGAATAAAATCGTGTAACGTACATTATGCCGTTTTACAACCATGTTGTTATATAAATTGAACATAGGCAGCTCAGTTAAGTGGTTAAGGTGGGTTTGACGAAGGTAGGACCAAACTAATATATTCAATATACATTCACTGCTTGTCAATGTGTAACATGTTTAGTAACAAATCAAAATATTGTAATGTTCACAGGTTGCAGCATAACGAATTATATCATTAGAATGCTCACAGCAGCAGTAGGTAAGTGTGCTGTTTATGTGAAAGGCAGTGACCTGTCACTTGTGTTTCTATGTTAGTGAGAACAGGGCTGCATGTGACGGTGTAATGCTGTGATGGGGGTATATAGGTCAGCAAACAGACACAAATTGAGAGTAAGATAATGGAAGGAGCAGGTTCACCATTAGCAGTGTAGGGGCGGAATGTGAAAACTGGGAGGGGGGGGGGGGGGGGGGGGCTTGGACTGCACAACCTAATTTTTTTTTTTTTATAAAGTAATTTTTATTCAGTAGTCTGGATAATAAGGTACAGACATTGCAGAGCATCATCATATCACAAAAATGGAATAACAGGCATGTCCATGAGGGAATATACAAAAAATGTCCTATTGTTCAGACTATTTGGGTCTACAAGATCCGTAACCAACTATATAAAACTTCATTAACCTTTATATTTTCGCCCTTAATCTAACCCATACGAAAAAAGAAAAAAAAAAACAGAAGCAAAGTGAGAAGGAATCATCTGATTCAGGACCACGTTAATCATGCAAATAAGTATACGTACACGCAGGGCTCAGCCGCCAAGCATCTCAAACATACATCATTAAACAGTAAGTTTTGGTAAGTTAGCACCTCAGTGCCCTCTATAGTTGCGGGACCAGGTGAGAATGGGGGGAGTCAAGCCATGGAGACCAGACCCTTTCAAATTTGGCTGATGCGTTTTGTTTCATATATGCATATCTTTCCTTAATTATTGTATCATTAATTAAGGTCTTGAGTGCAGAAACTAAAGGGCCTCTAGCGGCCATCCATAGCCTCGCAATGCAAACCTTAGCCAAGGCACATACACTGCGAGCGTAAAGACCCATCGAAACAGAGAAGTAGAGCATCCCATCCCCAGAATACAGAATTGTGGGGTAAGCAGTCCGCCAGTCACTCCCGTACTCTCCAGAATTGACCTGACCCCCAACCAGAACACCCTCAACCTCGGGCAATCCCACACTAGATGCCAAAATGTTCCTACCTCACCCCTGCACTTAGGACAGAGGCCAGATCCGCCCGTCCCAAAAGTAGCCAGCCTAGCTGGAGTCATATATGTTCTGTGTAAGATGAAGAATTGAATTTGCTGATATCTGAGAGATTTGGTAACTTTGGCAGGGTATTCCAGAGCAAGGGCCCAGTCCTCCTCAGTTATTAGACCCATATCCTCCTCCCATTTTCCACGGAGACGCGTCAGAGGGTCCGCATGGAGCTTAGTAAGAAGATATCCATACGCAAGGGAGACCGTCTTAGCTCGACCCAAAGTAGCCACAAAGGTCTTGATGGGAAACGGGAGGATTCGTGGGGGGGGACTCAGCAAACTGGGACTGGAGGGCATGACGAAGCTGGAGGTATCTGAAAAAGTAGGAATTGGGTAAGTCAAACTCATCCTTCAGTTGTTGAAAGGATTTGAGTACATTATCTTTGCCAGGACCTTAGCATCGGTGGGTATCAGGGATATCGGCCTATAGGAATCTGGAGACCCAGGGTCCTTACCGGGCTTTGGAATCACTATTATAACTGCCTCTGACATAGAGGGGGGAAGTTCGTTATTGGTAAATATATCTAAGTATAGGGCATGGAGCCTGGGCCCAAAAAAATCGATATGATTTTTGTAAACCTCGGAGGGAATTCCGTCACACCCCGGAGCCTTGCCATTAGGGGACATACCGATGGCCGCAGTCACCTCCTCGAGCGTCAAAGGCGCCTCCAGCAGCTCACAGGCCTCAGAGGAGAGTGCGGGCAGCGGAATACCCCCCAGGTAGTATGAGAGATCTAGAGTAGAGCACGTCAATCGTGAGCTATAAACCTCAGAGTAATAAGATCTGAATAACTGCGCAATGTCCGGCGTGGTGTCAACAAAGGAGCCATCCCCATCGGACATTTGGGTGATCGTAGACCCAGGACGATCAAAATGTATCAGACGAGCCAGGAGGCCCCCCGTCCTATCAGCCTGCATATAAATATTAGTAGCCTTAAAAAGGAGGGAACGAGAGTTTTTATCAGACAGGTGGGCCAACCAAGCCGACTGAGCCACTAGCCAGCATGTCTTCGTCGCGGGGGCACCATCGAGCAAATATTGGGACTCTAGTTTCCTGGCGTCGCTTTCAAGGGCCTGTTCTCTCTCTCCCTTGAGGACATTTTATGAGCCGCTATGCGTCCAATATATGAACCTCTTAAAAACGCCTTAAATGAATCCCAAACTATCGTACCCGGGGCTGACCCTACATTGTCGTTAAAGTAACCCCCCCACTGAGTCTCCAGGTCACTGCAGTCACCCAGTTGGGTCAGCCAAGAGGGGTGCAGCTTCCAATAAGAGTGTCCCCTCTGACTTTCCACAGCAATAGTCATCAACAGATGGGAGTGGTCAGAGACCCCTCGAGCCTCGTAGTGGATGTCAATGATCCCAGGGACAAGGGCGGGGGACACCAGCATCAGGTCAATCCTGGAGAAGGAGCCATGAGTACTGGAAAAACAGGAGAACTGACGGGCCGCAGGGTGACGGAGCCTCCACGCATCTACCCACTGCAAACTATCCAAGAAATTAGCAAACTTAGTAGGACCACCACCCGCCAGCGCAACATTCGGGGAGTGCCATCGGTCCAAGGATAAATCTAGGATGTTATTAAAATCGCCCAAGCATATCACTGGGGTGGTAGGAGATGGAGCAATGAAAGAGGCAGCCTGCTGCAGCACAGCATACGAAAAAGGAGGGGGGACATACACCGCTAAAATGTAGTAGGGCTGGGAACTCAGTTTACATTCCATAAATACAAATCTTCCATACGGGTCAGTTTTGATCGATAATAATTCAAATTGCACTGATTTTTTAATCAGAACCGAGACACCCCTAGAAAAGGAAGAATGAGAGGCATGGTAAGCCCATCCCACCCAGGCCCGTCGTGAAGACAATAACCTATGTCCCTCCAAGTGGGTCTCACTGAGGCATGCAATATCCGGGTCGTATTTCTTAATCATATTCAGAACCAAAGATCGTTTGATTTTGTTATTCAGACCTCGGACATTCCATGCCAGAAATTGCAGGTTAATCATGACCCCATGTAGGCTCTATGTGCCTCCCGGATAGACATTTCCCAAAATATAACTGAGAATCAACAGTATCAATAATAGCAGCACGTGATGTACACAAGCCCTGCGTTGTAAGCCATAACATCTGAATTATCAAACATCCTTGCTTCAGAAAATATTGAGATAAGAAAAATAACAAACTAAAGAAAGAAAACCAAAAACAGCAAAAGGAGCCGCAACTAGCAGCATCCCAATTATCCCTCCCCTCCCCGTACACCACCCCGAACACCGGCATACTTATATCCCAAACAAACAACCCAAACTACCAAGTGCTAAGAAGGCCTAGATTCTCAACTAAACCTCCAACTCCCTCTAACCAACACCACTTGGACGTAAAAGTCTTGAGCCACCAATGCAAAGGAGGGGGGCTCCCCGATCTATGATCGTTCCCTCCGGTAGTCTAGGCCCCAGCTTCTTCAATGCAGGAGGTCAGTCCGGAGCCAGCTGCCGAGCACCCGGCACAAATCTGTCCAGCCATTGGGCCGCCTCCCTGGGGGAATTAAAAAACTTGGTCTCCCCATCCGCCACAACCCGGAGCCTTGAAGGAAACAGCATGGAGTATGAGATGTTGAGGTCCCGCAGACGCCGTTTAATGGGCATAAACTGGACTCGGTCCTTCTGGACGTCTGCGGCAAAGTCCGGGAAGGCCGACACCTTGACTCCATTACGGACCAACGGGCCCTTCGTACGACCTAGGCGGAGAACCGAGTCACGGTCCTTATAATGCAGGAATTTGGCGATGAAGGTGCGAGGAGGGGCAACAGGAGGTAGCGACCGAGATGGTATCCTATGTGCACGCTCCACCGTGAATTGGGACGTAAAGGACTCAGCGCCATACATCTCCTTAAGCCAAGATTCGAGGAAGTCCTCCGGCTGCAAGTCCTCTTCTCTTTCAGGCAGGCCTACAAATCTTACATTGTTTCTGCGCAGCCGACCCTCCATGTCTAACAGCTTGGTCTGGAGGGAGGAAACCTGTTGGGTCACCGTGGATACGGACTGCTTCAGGGGGCCACACATATCTTCCAGGTTGGAGACCCGTGTCTCCGCCTCACCCACTCTCTCACGGATACGCTGAACATCTTGTCGGAGTAAGGAGAGGTCGCACTGCACCTTTTCCATCTTATCGGAGAGACGCTGTTCACTGCCAGCTATAGCCTCCAGCACCTGTTGAATAGACGGCGCCTCCGCTGCCGCTGGGGAATTGGCAGCAGACGCAGATGGGGAGTTCGAGTGTGTCGGAGAGGCTCCCTGAGAAGGAGCCGAGGACACCTTGGGATTGGGTTGCCTGGCATATCTTTCTAGTTTGGCCGCAGCTGCACTCTGGCCGCCCTTAACCATATTGGACAGGAGCAGTCACACTCACCCTAGGGTAGGGTTATAGTATAGAAGTGTAATTAGAAGGCGGCAGCAGCAAGGATGAATATAATCAGTGGCGGGAAACAACCGTGCCCGGTCTTTTTAGGTCAAAATATCAATGGATAGAAAATACAGTCTTGTGTAAAAGTAACAACACGGACGGGAATATTGAGGAGGGAATATCCTGCAGCAATTCCGGGAGGTAAATGTAGGATATTGGTGTGTAGTACACTGTAGGATATTAGTGCAGTACAGCAGTGTAGTCGGTTCCAATCTATATGCAGCTCCTGTGTGGCAGAATGGGAGATCTGCGCAGTGGGAACAGCTGACTGTGCTTCCAACAATATGTTAAGGTAGTATAGATATTGAGAGATTGAGAAGGGGTGAGAGCAACATGCAGTAAGGTCTCAGAGATTAAAACAGTTCACAGGACACAGGAGAATCCTATCAGGAAGCCCCTCAGATGTCCAGGCATGGGTAGCTGCCTTTATAATTCGCTCCTAAAATGGCCGCAGTGCCCCTTCCCCTTCCCCAGGAGTACCTGCTTATCCTCCTGTTATCAGGGCCCCAGGTCACAGCCCGAGAGGTAGAGGAGAGGCTATCTCCTCCTCACAGCCTTCCCGCGGCGTCTGGCGACAGCAGCAGCCCGCCGCTCGAGCTCCGGGTGTCCCGCGGCCGAGGCCGCCAAAATCGAGGCCAGGGATCCGGAGGAGGTGTAGGCCGCAGGGCCGGAGGCCGGTGATTGCCACTTCACGGGACCCGGAGACCACGGAAAAGGATGCCCGCCGGCGCCCAGCAGTATGGGGTGGATAATTCGGCCGGGCAGAGGCACCAGAGGGAGTCAGGATGGGTGTCAGGAGTTTGGTAGCCGGGGAGCTCCCGAGACCTGCTGCCTACTCCTCAGCCGTCGTGGCCACGCCCCGCACAACCTAATTTTAAACATAATAAGAGGTGCTATAATGCTGAGACTTGAAGTACAATGCAAAAAAAGAAAAAAGCAGGTACACAATCTAAGATGTTTATCAAAATTATTGTGACAGTATTCTTAGTGCTTAGAGTGTGCGTCTGCATTTTTCATTTTCCTGCATAATTTCCAAGAGACCTGGCCATGCACTAGCTTCTCCACAGGTTGGGACCTATGCAGCCTCTCCTGAGGAGGGAAGGCTGGACAACCAGACCGAAAATACCAGACAGGTCCAGTATCCGGATGGAAGATAGACAGTGAAAAGGTAGACAGTCAGCAAGTCGACGCCAGATGGTCAACAGTGATTTAGGATGACAGATTTAAAATGTTGACTGGCTTAAATGGTGAACACAAAAAAGGTCGACACAGTTTTTTTTTATTAGGGTTAGGCACTTGGGGAAGGGTTATAACGTTATAGAGATGGATAATTCCTGCACCAAAATTGTCAAAGCTTCTGCAGCCTTGTTGTCGCTACCAGTATTCTCTTTTTAGTAGAGATGAGCGGGTTCGGTTTCTCTGAATCCGAACCCGCCAGAACTTCATGTTTTTTTTCACGGGTCCGAGCGACTCGGATCTTCCCGCCTTGCTCGGTTAACCCGAGCGCGCCCGAACGTCATCATGACGCTGTCGGATTCTCGCGAGGCTCGGATTCTATCGCGAGACTCGGATTCTATATAAGGAGCCGCGCGTCGCCGCCATTTTCACACGTGCATTGAGATTGATAGGGAGAGGACGTGGCTGGCGTCCTCTCCGTTTAGAATAGATTAGAGAGACACTTGATTTACTAATTTTGGGGAGCATTAGGAGTACTCAGTACAGTGCAGAGTTTTGCTGATAGTGACCACCAGTTTTATTTATAATCCGTTCTCTGCCTGAAAAAAGCGATACACAGCACACAGTGACTCAGTCACATACCATATCTGTGTGCACTGCTCAGGCTCAGGCCAGTGTGCTGCATCATCTATTATCTATATATAATATTATATATATCTGTCTGACTGCTCAGCTCACACAGCTTATAATTGTGGGGGAGACTGGGGAGCACTACTGCAGTGCCAGTTATAGGTTATAGCAGGAGCCAGGAGTACATAATATATTATATAGTGAGTGACCACCAGACACACAGTGCAGTTTATTTAATATATCCGTTCTCTGCCTGAAAAAAGCGATACACACAGTGACTCAGTCAGTCACATACCATATCTGTGTGCACTGCTCAGGCTCAGGCCAGTGTGCTGCATCATCTATATATATTATATATCTGTCTGACTGCTCAGCTCACACAGCTTATAATTGTGGGGGAGACTGGGGAGCACTACTGCAGTGCCAGTTATAGGTTATAGCAGGAGCCAGGAGTACATAATATTATATTAAAATTAAACAGTGCACACTTTTGCTGCAGGAGTGCCACTGCCAGTGTGACTAGTGACCAGTGACCTGACCACCAGTATATATAATATTAGTAGTATACTATCTCTTTATCAACCAGTCTATATTAGCAGCAGACACAGTACAGTGCGGTAGTTCACGGCTGTGGCTACCTCTGTGTCGGCACTCGGCAGCCCGTCCATAATTGTATATACCACCTAACCGTGGTTTTTTTTTCTTTCTTTATACATACATACTAGTTACGAGTATACTATCTCTTTATCAACCAGTCTATATATTAGCAGCAGACACAGTACAGTGCGGTAGTTCACGGCTGTGGCTACCTCTGTGTCGGCACTCGGCAGCCCGTCCATAATTGTATATACCACCTAACCGTGGTTTTTTTTTCTTTCTTTATACATACATACTAGTTACGAGTATACTATCTCTTTATCAACCAGTCTATATATTAGCAGCAGACACAGTACAGTGCGGTAGTTCACGGCTGTGGCTACCTCTGTGTCGGCACTCGGCAGCCCGTCCATAATTGTATATACCACCTAACCGTGGTTTTTTTTTCTTTCTTTATACATACATACTAGTTACGAGTATACTATCTCTTTATCAACCAGTCTATATATTAGCAGCAGACACAGTACAGTGCGGTAGTTCACGGCTGTGGCTACCTCTGTGTCGGCACTCGGCAGCCCGTCCATAATTGTATATACCACCTAACCGTGGTTTTTTTTTCTTTCTTTATACATACATACTAGTTACGAGTATACTATCTCTTTATCAACCAGTCTATATATTAGCAGCAGACACAGTACAGTGCGGTAGTTCACGGCTGTGGCTACCTCTGTGTCGGCACTCGGCAGCCCGTCCATAATTGTATATACCACCTAACCGTGGTTTTTTTTTCTTTCTTTATACATACATACATACTAGTTACGAGTATACTATCTCTTTATCAACCAGTCTATATATTAGCAGCAGACACAGTACAGTGCGGTAGTTCACGGCTGTGGCTACCTCTGTGTCGGCACTCGGCAGCCCGTCCATAATTGTATATACCACCTAACCGTGGTTTTTTTTTTCTTTCTTTATACATACATACTAGTTACGAGTATACTATCTCTTTATCAACCAGTCTATATATTAGCAGCAGACACAGTACAGTGCGGTAGTTCACGGCTGTGGCTACCTCTGTGTCGGCACTCGGCAGCCCGTCCATAATTGTATACTAGTATCCAATCCATCCATCTCCATTGTTTACCTGAGGTGCCTTTTAGTTGTGCCTATTAAAATATGGAGAACAAAAATGTTGAGGTTCCAAAATTAGGGAAAGATCAAGATCCACTTCCACCTCGTGCTGAAGCTGCTGCCACTAGCCATGGCCGAGACGATGAAATGCCAGCAACGTCGTCTGCCAAGGCCGATGCCCAATGTCATAGTACAGAGCATGTCAAATCCAAAACACCAAATATCAGTAAAAAAAGGACTCCAAAACCTAAAATAAAATTGTCGGAGGAGAAGCGTAAACTTGCCAATATGCCATTTACCACACGGAGTGGCAAGGAACGGCTGAGGCCCTGGCCTATGTTCATGGCTAGTGGTTCAGCTTCACATGAGGATGGAAGCACTCAGCCTCTCGCTAGAAAAATGAAAAGACTCAAGCTGGCAAAAGCAGCACAGCAAAGAACTGTGCATTCTTCGAAATCCCAAATCCACAAGGAGAGTCCAATTGTGTCGGTTGCGATGCCTGACCTTCCCAACACTGGACGTGAAGAGCATGCGCCTTCCACCATTTGCACGCCCCCTGCAAGTGCTGGAAGGAGCACCCGCAGTCCAGTTCCTGATAGTCAGATTGAAGATGTCAGTGTTGAAGTACACCAGGATGAGGAGGATATGGGTGTTGCTGGCGCTGGGGAGGAAATTGACCAGGAGAATTCTGATGGTGAGGTGGTTTGTTTAAGTCAGGCACCCGGGGAGACACCTGTTGTCCGTGGGAGGAATATGGCCGTTGACATGCCAGGTGAAAATACCAAAAAAATCAGCTCTTCGGTGTGGAGGTATTTCACCAGAAATGCGGACAACAGGTGTCAAGCCGTGTGTTCCCTTTGTCAAGCTGTAATAAGTAGGGGTAAGGACGTTAACCACCTCGGAACATCCTCCCTTATACGTCACCTGCAGCGCATTCATAATAAGTCAGTGACAAGTTCAAAAACTTTGGGTGACAGCGGAAGCAGTCCACTGACCAGTAAATCCCTTCCTCTTGTAACCAAGCTCACGCAAACCACCCCACCAACTCCCTCAGTGTCAATTTCCTCCTTCCCCAGGAATGCCAATAGTCCTGCAGGCCATGTCACTGGCAATTCTGACGAGTCTTCTCCTGCCTGGGATTCCTCCGATGCATCCTTGCGTGTAACGCCTACTGCTGCTGGCGCTGCTGTTGTTGCCGCTGGGAGTCGATGGTCATCCCAGAGGGGAAGTCGTAAGCCCACTTGTACTACTTCCAGTAAGCAATTGACTGTTCAACAGTCCTTTGCGAGGAAGATGAAATATCACAGCAGTCATCCTACTGCAAAGCGGATAACTGAGTCCTTGACAACTATGTTGGTGTTAGACGTGCGTCCGGTATCCGCCGTTAGTTCACAGGGAACTAGACAATTTATTGAGGCAGTGTGCCCCCGTTACCAAATACCATCTAGGTTCCACTTCTCTAGGCAGGCGATACCGAGAATGTACACGGACGTCAGAAAAAGACTCACCAGTGTCCTAAAAAATGCAGTTGTACCCAATGTCCACTTAACCACGGACATGTGGACAAGTGGAGCAGGGCAGGGTCAGGACTATATGACTGTGACAGCCCACTGGGTAGATGTATGGACTCCCGCCGCAAGAACAGCAGCGGCGGCACCAGTAGCAGCATCTCGCAAACGCCAACTCTTTCCTAGGCAGGCTACGCTTTGTATCACCGCTTTCCAGAATACGCACACAGCTGAAAACCTCTTACGGCAACTGAGGAAGATCATCGCGGAATGGCTTACCCCAATTGGACTCTCCTGTGGATTTGTGGCATCGGACAACGCCAGCAATATTGTGTGTGCATTAAATATGGGCAAATTCCAGCACGTCCCATGTTTTGCACATACCTTGAATTTGGTGGTGCAGAATTTTTTAAAAAACGACAGGGGCGTGCAAGAGATGCTGTCGGTGGCCAGAAAAATTGCGGGACACTTTCGGCGTACAGGCACCACGTACAGAAGACTGGAGCACCACCAAAAACTACTGAACCTGCCCTGCCATCATCTGAAGCAAGAAGTGGTAACGAGGTGGAATTCAACCCTCTATATGCTTCAGAGGTTGGAGGAGCAGCAAAAGGCCATTCAAGCCTATACAATTGAGCACGATATAGTAGGTGGAATGCACCTGTCTCAAGTGCAGTGGAGAATGATTTCAACGTTGTGCAAGGTTCTGATGCCCTTTGAACTTGCCACACGTGAAGTCAGTTCAGACACTGCCAGCCTGAGTCAGGTCATTCCCCTCATCAGGCTTTTGCAGAAGAAGCTGGAGGCATTGAAGAAGGAGCTAAAAGGGAGCGATTCCGCTAGGCATGTGGGACTTGTGGATGCAGCCCTTAATTCGCTTAACAAGGATTCACGGGTGGTCAATCTGTTGAAATCAGAGCACTACATTTTGGCCACCGTGCTCGATCCTAGATTTAAAGCCTACCTTGGATCTCTCTTTCCGGCAGACACAGGTCTGCTGGGGTTGAAAGACCTGCTGGTGACAAAATTGTCAAGTCAAGCGGAACGCGACCTGTCAACATCTCCTCCTTCACATTCTCCCGCAACTGGGGGTGCGAGGAAAAGGCTCAGAATTCCGAGCCCACCCGCTGGCGGTGATGCAGGGCAGTCTGGAGCGACTGCTGATGCTGACATCTGGTCCGGACTGAAGGACCTGACAACGATTACGGACATGTCGTCTGTCACTGCATATGATTCTCTCAACATTGATAGAATGGTGGAGGATTATATGAGTGACCGCATCCAAGTAGGCACGTCACACAGTCCGTACTTATACTGGCAGGAAAAAGAGGCAATTTGGAGGCCCTTGCACAAACTGGCTTTATTCTACCTAAGTTGCCCTCCCACAAGTGTGTACTCCGAAAGAGTGTTTAGTGCCGCCGCTCACCTTGTCAGCAATCGGCGTACGAGGTTACATCCAGAAAATGTGGAGAAGATGATGTTCATTAAAATGAATTATAATCAATTCCTCCGCGGAGACATTGACCAGCAGCAATTGCCTCCACAAAGTACACAGGGAGCTGAGATGGTGGATTCCAGTGGGGACGAATTGATAATCTGTGAGGAGGGGGATGTACACGGTGATATATCGGAGGGTGAAGATGAGGTGGACATCTTGCCTCTGTAGAGCCAGTTTGTGCAAGGAGAGATTAATTGCTTCTTTTTTGG
Organism: Pseudophryne corroboree; assembly: GCF_028390025.1. Lineage (NCBI taxonomy): Eukaryota > Metazoa > Chordata > Amphibia > Anura > Myobatrachidae > Pseudophryne > Pseudophryne corroboree. The sequence goes on along the minus strand of NC_086444.1, from coordinate 937,447,605 downwards.
GGGGGGGTCCAAACCAACCCGTCATATCAGTCACAGTCGTGTGGCAGACCCTGTCACTGAAATGATGGGTTGGTTAAAGTGTGCATGTCCTGTTTTGTTTATACAACATAAGGGTGGGTGGGAGGGCCCAAGGACAATTCCATCTTGCACCTCTTTTTTCTTTTCTTTTTCTTTGCATCATGTGCTGATTGGGGAGGGTTTTTTGGAAGGGACATCCTGCGTGACACTGCAGTGCCACTCCTAGATGGGCCCGGTGTTTGTGTCGGCCACTAGGGTCGCTAATCTTACTCACACAGTCAGCTACCTCATTGCGCCTCTTTTTTTCTTTGCGTCATGTGCTGTTTGGGGAGGGTTTTTTGGAAGGGACATCCTGCGTGACACTGCAGTGCCACTCCTAGATGGGCCCGGTGTTTGTGTCGGCCACTAGGGTCGCTTATCTTACTCACACAGCGACCTCGGTGCAAATTTTAGGACTAAAAATAATATTGTGAGGTGTGAGGTATTCAGAATAGACTGAAAAGGAGTGTAAATTATGGTTTTTGAGGTTAATAATACTTTGGGATCAAAATGACCCCCAAATTCTATGATTTAAGCTGTTTTTTAGTGTTTTTTGAAAAAAACACCCGAATCCAAAACACACCCGAATCCGACAAAAAAAATTCGGTGAGGTTTTGCCAAAACGCGTTCGAACCCAAAACACGGCCGCGGAACCGAACCCAAAACCAAAACACAAAACCCGAAAAATTTCAGGCGCTCATCTCTACTTTTTAGATGATGAGCCCTAATGCTCCCAAATTGGTTTCACATAAAAAGAAATCACAATTAACAATTTGTCCGTTACACAGGTAATTAGGTATAACTTTCTTTCTACACCTGTAGATATTGTAGAAAAAGCCAATTTTGAATCTCTAACATCCTTAGTGGAAGAGATAGATGCTCACTTTTGTGCTTACATGCAGTGAATGATGTGCTTTCCTATCAAGGTATCTTTTTCCAGATTCCCAGTAGTGGAAAATACACCCCAATGTACAGGATACTATTATTGTTTACACGTGATCTTACTTCAAACTAAAAGTCTGTACTCCCATCAAGGTATCTTTAACATCCTTATTGGCAATCATATAAAACAGAAGGAAAACTCCTCATGGCGTAGTAAAACACACATTTATTAAAACAACATAATTAAAAAGGAGAAATGCCTCCATACCAGATGACAGAAGATGTTCAATCACATAAAAAGACAGGGAATGCTGATGGAACCCGGGTATTGCCTTCCCTGCTGCTGCGTACTGTCTGGCTGGTATGTGGTGGTTCTTTCTTCCTTTCACTCATCCAACATGTTTCAACACCTCAGGGTATCTTTTTCAAGGTGGAGTGAGAAGAGCATAAAAGGGGGTATTTATACCTGGTGCACCAGGAAGTGCCCAACCGGAAGTATCCTGACCATCATAAAAATGATTATGTACTTCTAAATACCGGCCACCGCTGTTTTACCTAGCTCACAAGGGACCTTGGGGGTCATTCCGACCCATTCGCACACTGCGGTTTATTGCAGCGGTGTGAACGGGCAGAACCGCGCACGTGCAGTGGCCACATTGCGCAGGTGCGTCGTTGCCCGGGCGTGGAAATCCGAATGCAGGCGTGTCCAGGCGTTTGGAGGGCGGATGTCTGAAATCAATTCCTGGACCTTCATCGCTGGATTCAATGCACAGGGTAAGTAACTGTAGGGCTAGTCTTGTTTTACATAAAACTTTTTTAGCATAGCAGGGCTGCACAAGCTTTCGCAGCCCTGCTATGCTAAAATATACTCCCCCATAGGCGGCGTCTAGTTGATCGCACGAGCAGCAAAAAGTTGCTACGTGCGATCAACTCAGAATGACCCCCCTTGTGTAGCTATACGGCTACAGACAGCGCTACCGACATCAATCTGATGTAATTGTCCGTATTGCATAAAGTTTTGTTGACATCACGTGTCCCAAAGGACTTTCCAGCAACCTTTCTTGTTACAAATAAAGTAATACACATGAACACAAACCCTCATACAATGGAAGTTTGTTGTTGTCATGACCGGACCCTTCCAACTATATAAACAAATAATGGAGTTGTGATGAATACAGGGCATATTAAACGGTTACCATAGTAACCAGCTTCTTTAGGATTTTTTTCAGGTACATTACTTTCTAGTTCCACATAATTAAATATATTGGATGATTTAAAGAATCCCATATACTGTATATCTGAGCATATAAAAAAGGGGAAAAAAAAAAAGAAATTTACAGTATATGCATAACTGAATTCCATTCAGCATTGTACATAAATAATTTTTACACACCTTTTTTATATATACAGGTTGAGTATCCCATATCCAAATATTCCGAAATACGTAATATTCCGAAATACGGACTTTTTTGAGTGAAAGTGAGATAGTGAAACCTTTGTTTTTTGATGGCTCAATGTACACAAACTTTGTTTAATACACAAAGTTATTAAAAATATTGTATTAAATGACCTTCAGGCTGTGTGTATAAGGTGTATATGAAACATAAATTAATTGTGTGAATGTAGACACACTTTGTTTAATGCACAAAGTTATAAAAAATATTGGCTAAAATTACCTTCAGGCTGTGTGTATAAGGTGTATATGTAACATAAATGCATTCTGTGCTTAGATTTAGGTCCCATCACCATGATATCTCATTATGGTATGCAATTATTCCAAAATACGGAAAAATCCCATATCCAAAATACCTCTGGTCCCAAGCATTTTGGATAAGGGATACTCAACCTGTACTAAAAAAAACATCATAAAACACATGATAAAAGACAATTATACACCAATTATTTTATAAAACGTGAATTTTTAGATATTTAATTCAAAAATAGGATTTTGATAACCTACCAGTAAATCCTTTTCTCCTAGTCCGTAGAGGATGCTGGGGATGACATCAAGACCATGGGGTATAGACGGAATCCGCAGGAGACATGGTCACTCTAAAGACTTTTCATTGGGTGTGAACTGGCTCCTCCCTCTATGCCCCTCCTCCAGACCTCAGTTTTAGGAACTGTGCCCAGGGAGACTGACAGTTCGAGGAAAGGAATTACTTAACTAGTGGTGAGATATCTACCAACTCACACCCTCAACCATGCCGCACACATGGCATTCAACATAACACACGCCAACAGGCATGAACTTATTGCAGCAACATGCTAAAACCAAGATAACACAACTTGTGTAACTGTAATAACTAAACTGTAGGTAAAGTACGCACTGGGACGGGCGCCCAGCATCCTCTACGGACTAGGAGAAAAGGATTTACCGGTAGGTTATCAAAATCCTATTTTCTCATACGTCCTAGAGGATGCTGGGGATGACATCAAGACCATGGGGTCTATACCAAAGCTCCAGTACGGGCGGGAGAGTGCGGATGACCCTGCAGCACCGATTGACCAAACTTTAGGTCCTCATCGGCCAAGGTGTCAAACTTGTAGAACTTAGCAAATGTGTTTGACCCTGACCAAGTAGCTGCTCGGCAAAGTTGTAATGCAGAGACCCCCGGGCAGCCGCCCAGGATGAGCCCACCTTCCTAGTGGAGTGGGCCTTTACCGACGTCGGAACGGCAATCCAGCCGTAGTATGAGCTTGCTGAATCGTATTTCTAATCCAACGTGCAATAGTCTGCTTGGAAGCAGGACAGCCAATCTTGTTGTGATCATACAGGACAAACAGAGCCTCTGTTTTCCGTAAACGAGCTGTTCTAGCAACAAAGATTTTCAAAGTTCTAACCACATCTAGAGACTTTGAATCAGTGAATATGTCAGTAACTACTGGCACCACAATAGGTTGGTTTATGGGAAAAGCAGAAACCACCTTTGGAAGAAAATGTTGGCGAGTTCGCAACTCTGCCCTATCTTCATGGAAAATCAGGTAAGGGCTCTTGTGAGACAAGGCCCCCAATTCCGACACCCACCTTGCGGATGCCAATGCCAAAAGCATCACCACTTTCCAAGTGAGAAACTTCAACTCTATCTTTTGTAGAGGCTCAAACCAATCCGATTGAAGGAACTGCAATACCAGGTTAAGGTCCCATGGTGCCACTGGAGGCACGAATGGAGGCTGGATTTGCAGAACCCCTTTCACGAAGGTCTGAACCTCTGGAAGAGAGGCCAATTGTTTTTGGAAGAACACTGACAAGGCCGAAATCTGGACCTTGATTGATCCCAATCGTAGGCCAGTCTCCACACCATCCTGCAAAAAAAAATGGAGAAAACGTCCTAAGTGAAACTTTTCCGTAGGAGCTTTCTTGGATTCACACCAAGACACATATTTTCTCCAAATACGGTGGTAATGTTTTGACGTTACTCCCTTTCTGGCCTGAATAAGGGTGGGGATGACCTCCTTAGGAAAACCCTTCCTGGCTAGGATACGGCGCTCAACGGCCATGCCGTCAAACAAAGCCATGGTAAGTCTTGGTACACACAGCCCCTGCAGCAGCAGGTCCTCCCGAGGAGGAAGAGGCCGAGGATCTCCTATGAGTAACTGCTGAAGATCTGGGTACCAAGCCCTTCTTGGCCAGTCTGGGGCAATGAAGATTGCTCGAACCCTTGTCTTTCTTATGATCCTGAGTACTTTTGGGATCAGCGGAAGTGGAGGGAAAACATACACTGACGGAAACACCCACTGGGTCACCAGTGCATCCACTGCTACTGCTTGAGGGTCCCTCGACTTGGGACAGTATCTCTAAAGCTTCTTGTTGAGACGAGACGCCATCATGTCTATTTGAGGAACTCCCCAAAGACTTGTCACCTCTGCGAAGACTTCTTGGTGGAGGCCCCATTCTCCTGGATGGAGATGGTGTCTGCTGAGGAAGTCTGCTTCCCAGTTGTCTATTCCCGGAATTAATATTGCTGACAGAGCTTGTAGATGTTTTTTCTGCCCAGCGGAGGATTTTTGTCGCCTCTGCCATTGCCGCTCTGCTTTTCGTTCCGCCCTGCCTGTTTATGTATGCGACTGCTGTTACATTGTCCGCCTGGATCTGCACGGGACGGTCTTGAAGAAGATGTACCGCTTGTTGAAGGCCGTTGTAAATGGCTCTTAGCTCCAGAACGTTTATGTGAAGGAAGGCTTCCGGTTGTGACCTGCGTCCCTCTAGCAGGTGAGAGTTGTGCAACCACCACAGGAGCGAAATCCTGGTTTTTGACGACAGGATTATCTTTCTGTGCATGTGTAGGTGTGTCCCCGACCACTTGTCCAACAGGTCCCACTGGAATACTCTGGCATGGAACCTGCCAAACTGTATGGCCTCGTAGGCCGCCACCATCTTCCCCAACAACCGAATGCACTGATGGATCGACACACTTGGTTTCAATATCTGTTTTACCATTTTCTGGATTTCCAGAGCCTTTTCCAGCAGAAGAAATACTCTGAACTTCTGTGTCCAGAATCATCCTGAGGAAAGACAACCTTGTCGTCGGTTCCAACTGTGACTTTGGGTAATTTATGATCCACCCGTGTTGTTGGAGTATTGACGGGGAGAGGAATATGTTTTGTAATAACTGCTCCCTGCATCTCACCTTTATCAGGAGGTCATCCAGATAAGGGATTATATTGACTCCTTTCTGACGAAGGAGGACCATCATCTCCGCCATCACCTTGGTGAATACCCTCGGCGCCGTGGAGAGACCAAAAGGTAACGTCTGGAATTGGTAATGGCAATCCTGAATCGCGAATCTCAGATAAGCCTGGTCAGGAGGATAAATGGGAACATGCAGGTAAGCATCCTTTATGTCCACCGACACTAAGTAGTCCCCCTCCTCCAGACTGGCAATCACCGCCCGAAGTGATTCCATCTTGAACTTGAACCTTTTCAGGAAGAAATTCAGATCTTTTAGATTTAGGATCGGTCTGACCGAGCCGTCTGGCTTCGGAACAACAAAGAGGCTTGAATAAAAACCCCGCCCTTGTTGTGACAACGGTACCAGGACTATAATCTGGTCTTGACATAATTTTTGGATTGCCGCTGTTACTGCTTCTCTCTCTGGCGGAGAAGCTGGCAAGGTCGATTTGAAAAATCGGCATGGAGGAACGTCTTGAAACTCTAGTTTGTATCCCTGGGATACTATTTGCAACACCCAGGGATCCAGGCCAGACAGAATCCAATCCTGGCTGAAGAGTTTGAGACATGCCCCCACCCGAGCGGCCTCCCGCAAGGGAGTTCCAGTGTCATGCTGGGGATTTGGCAGAATTAGGGGTAGGCTTCTGCTCTTGGGAACCTGGAGCCGGTGTGGGTTTCTTTCCCCTTCCCCTACCTGCAAAGAAGGGGGAACCTCTCGCCTTTTTGTATTTATTGGGCCGAAAGGACTGCATTTGCGGGTGCTAGGTCTTTTTTGCCGGTGCAGGCGCAGAGGGCAAAAATGTCGACTTACCTGTGGTAGACGCCGAGACGAACGCATCCAGGCCATCACCAAATAAGGCCTCACCATTATATGGGAGAGCCTCCATGTTTCTTTTGGAATCTGCTTCCGCGTTCCACTGGCGAATCCATAACGCCCGCCTAGCCGATACTGCCATGGTCGCAGCTTGTGAACTCAAGAGTCCAATATCCTTCATTGCTTCCAGCATGTAGGCGGCAGTGTCCTTCATATTCCCTAACTTAAGGAGTATCTCATCTTTATCAATAGTGTCAAGTTCTGCTGACACGCTTTCTGACCATTTTTCAATAGCGCGACTCACCCATGCGCAGGCAATAGTTGGCCTGAGCAGTGTACCATTGGTAACATAAATGGATTTCAATGTCGTTTCCATTTTGCGGTCTACCGGCTCTTTAAGAGAAGCCGTGCCAGGAGCAGGGAGAATTACCTTCTTTGTCAACCTGGAAAGTGCACTGTCTAACACAGGGAGTGACTCACATTTTTTCCTGTCTTCAACCGGGAAAGTATAAGCTATGTGAATCCTTTTGGGAATATGAAATTTATCAGGATTCACCCACATCCCTTCAAACGGAGCATTTAGTTTGTGTGAAGGAGGGAACGTAACTTTGGATTTCTTTTCTTTACATAAATAAGCTTTCTCCTGAGGTACAGGAGTGCTTTCTGTAACCTCCAACACGTCCCTTATAGCCACAATCATATATTGTATACTTTTTGCCAATTTATGATCTATCTCTCTGGATTCACTATTGTCGACACAAGAATCAGAATCCGTGTCGGTATCAGTGTTTACAAAATTTGCAAATGGTCTCTTATGTGACCCAGAGGGGCCGCCCGCATAAGGAATAACAGCATCCTGAAAAATCACATCTTCCACAGATTTTCTCCAGCATGCAGCCTTATAGGCCCTACACACTGGCCGATTTTCTGAAAGATATGAACGATCTCGTTCATAAATTAACGAGAACTCGTTCATATCTTTCAGTGTGGAGACTCCAGCGATGAACGATGCACGTCCCCGCGCTCGTTCATCGCTGGTCTCCCGTCGGCTGTGCATGCAGGCCAATATGGACGATCTCGTCCATATTTGCCTGCACTTCAATGCAGCCGCGTGACGGGGGGAGTGAAGAAACTTCACTCCCCCCGTCACTGCCCCCCCCCCCGCCGCCGGGTCACTCGTCGGCCATATCGGCCGTCGGGCACCTCGGCAGCGCATCGGGAAATGTGTAGGGCCCTTTAGATTCAGACTTATCCAATCTACGGTTAATCAGATGCATACTGTCACGTAGCTTTCACCCATGCAGGCTCTTGGTGTGCCAGTAGTGCCACCACATTATAACTCTGTGTCCCTAAAATGGCTTCCGCCGGGAAGGAACTCCCTGCCTCAGACATGCCTCACACGTGTACACCACACTCACAGACACACTGGGACTTATTTTGGGGACAGACCCACAGTAAAATCTGTCAGAATGAAACACAGGATAGGAGCAGCCAGTTCACAAACCCAGCGCCAGTATTGCCTGTGAACACAGTATCAAATGCACCACAATCGCTTTGTGCCCCCCCTTTATAGCACCCTGTACTTGTCAGAAGTGGAGGAGAGGACCAGCGTGTTCTCTGCAGCCTGAGGAGAGAGAGAAAATGGTGCTGAGTAGTGTGCTGGCTGCCTGAGGAAGAAGCTCTGCCCCTCAGTATCCATGACAATATTTATACTGGCGGGGGTAGTACTGTGCCAGCGGCATCTTATGCCCCCTTTTAGCCAGTTTGAGGTATTTTTCTTGCTGCCCAGGGCGCCCCCCCCCCCCTCGCGCGCCCTGGCTCGCCCACCAGCCGCGCCACACCTCAGCCATCACTTACTTGATTGAAGATCATTCTTCTCATACTCACCTGTCTTCTGACTTCTGGTTCTGTGAGGGGGGTGACGGCGTGCTATTGGAGTGAGCATCTAGACACGGCTAGCGTTCAGTTCCCTTCAGGAGCTAATGGTGTCCTGTCAGCCAGAAACAGAGCCATGAAACTCTGAGGAAGTTGGTTCTGCTTCTGCCCCTTAGTCCCACGAAGTAGGGAGTCTGATGCCAGCAGATCTCCCTGAAAATAAAAAACCTAACATAAGTCTTTTCAGAGAAACTCAGTAGAGCTCCTCAGAGTGCATCCAGTCGACCTGGGCACATTTCTAAAACTGAGGTCTGGAGGAGGGGCATAGAGGGAGGAGCCAGTTCACACCCAATGAAAAGTCTTTGGAATGCCCATGTCTCCTGCAGATCCTGTCTATACCCCATGGTCTTGATGTCGTCCCCAGCATCCTCTAGGACGTATGAGAAAACCATTTAATTTCAAAATCATGGTTCAAGCCATGAGGTTTCAGTGTATTCAATTCATAAATACAACACATTTCATTCTGTGCCAATCTAATGTCCTTATTATTAGTTCTCCGATTACCTTTAGTAATGGATAACCCACAAAAGCTTTTTATACTTTTCAGGAATTTGTTATATTTTTCTTTAAAATGTGCAGAAAGAGGGTGGCATTCCAAACCTTTTGTTATATTTCTTGCCTGCTCAGCCCATCGTACCTTTATTTGTCTTTTAGTCTTGCCTATGTAAACTAATTTAGACGTACACTCCATTGCATAGATGGCGTATATCTTGTATTGCACGTGATAAAATCACAGATCTTAAAACTTTCCCCTTGTGTAATGAATTCAGTAACCTTCATTCCTAAGTCTGACTATTTTTACATAATTTGCATTCTCCGCACCTATAGAAACCCTTATTACGGGGTACAAAAAATATACCTTTGTCCTAAGGTAAGGCAGTTTGCATTAATGAGTCTTTTAATGTTGGCGCATGCCTGTAAATAAATTTATGTTTATTTGGTAACACCTTATTGAGTAATTCATCCTTCAATAAAATATTCCAATGTTTTCGAAAAACTGACTGACTTTCTATGTTTATTGAAACCTGTTCATCTTATAGTTGTCTCTATTTTTTACCAGTTTTTTTATTATTTTTTATTAGCGTTTGTCTATCCATTTTACTAACCTCATCTACAGCCTTTTCTAATGTTTGTTTGTAACCTTTTTGTACAAATTGATTAACCATCACCTTGGCCTGATCTACAGTATAAATATATCGATTTCACTACAATTCCTACATAACCTTTGTAATTGGCTTTTTGGAATCCCGTCCAGCCATATTGTTACTATCCTTATTAATAATATATGTATTAGAATCTGTTGGTTTTCTATAATTGTATGTAATATTTTTTAAATTTTTAATTTCTATGGTAAAATCCCAAAAATTTACCAGGGTGGAACGAATATTAAAGGTGAGTATAATTTTCATTTTATTGTTATTTAGATGACTACAAAAAAGATCCAAACCCATCGCCCTTCCATATAAAGAGCAGGGTAGGTTGCAGGACTGAACGTGCAGGACTGAACAGTGAACTGAACGTTGCAGGACTGAACAGTGTTAGGCAATAATGATAGTGTTAGGCTGTGGAAGGGGATGTTAGGGTTAGGCACAAGGGGCAGGATTAGGTTTCAGCACTAGGGGGAAGATTAGGGTTAGGGTGAGGCTAAAATAACAAAACAATCATTTATCAACCTTTTTCTATGCCGATTATTTGAATATCGACCTTTTAAACCTGTTGACCCTTTGTCCCTGACGACCATTTCACAGTCGACCATCTAACTACTGACTGTCAACCTTTTCACAGTCAGTCTATCAATCCACACCCGGCAGGTCCACCCCAGGGCTGCACACACTGGTAGAAATGAATTTAAGACTCAACAGGACAGGCAAAGTATGATATGTTAATGAGAGGTTCCAGTTGATTTTTATTTTCTAGTGATTTACTAACCAGTTCTAATGATTCTCATTTAGCAATACGCCTACAGTAGCTTCTACTTATGGCTATTTGTTTTAGAATTTGAAGATCTAAAGACTGATATTAGACATACTTAGCAATGCTGTTTGTGATAATCCTACAGTACAGTATGTGAGAAGGGTGGTGCAGTGCGATGCCTGCTGCCGTGCAGGTGTAGGCTAGCTGCTTACCTGGCCTCGTACCCTCTCACCTTCGGGCCGCGAGATCAATCCATGGTCCTGGTTCACCAAATGGACCCAGACACGATATTCTGTAAAAAAGGCGAATGGGTAAGAACTGTCCCTTCCTAAAGATGACCCCCTGCCTTAAGTGGGGGTCATCTTCGGCACTCTTGGCCTCAGAGCCCGAATTATCACCTATTAGTACTTGTGCGCCAGGTAAAAATTCAACCTTGCACCGGGATGTAAAGTCCACTGTACGTCCAGAAGAAAGGAGGATAGGTAGAGACAAACGCACACCAATAATTAGCAACACACAGACAGAGATGTTTCTCACCGTCGACAATCTTGTACTTGGCCTGCTTCTTCACTTACAGGTCCCTGTAAGGAGACAAGAACACCACCGCCGTGCAGGGCATAACTCTAGCCTGATGTAACACCACTACACTAACTACAACGACAGAGCCCTCACACTAATGCTGTGTGTGTGGTGCAACAAACTAAACACAACAGTTCTAATAATTTGGCCCTGCACGAAAACAACAACACAGTACAGTACAAGAATATATAACGGTGCTGTCCCTTTAATTACCACCTGCCTTCCGCTGTTTCGCAGACCCCTACCTATCCAGAGCAGCGAGCCCCTTTCCTATCCCTGGCTGCCTTGACTAAGTGGAGCTGGACTGCTCCTTCACACAGGGGAAGACCACTTTAGGTTCTGGGGAGTGTATACCGCACCGCATGCCCACAACCCCACCCCATCTAACTTATTAAATTATGCCCAGATCGAACTGTTGAGGCTCAGGCTCATGGGCATGACTAGTTGGGGCCAATAAGAGTAACCTGGGCCTAGCACCAAGATCGCCTAATACACTGGTGCCACGGGCACACTGCCCGCCTAACATGTGCAGCTGGAGTGACCTGGGCCTATTTCCCAGATCACTCTTATTAAATGAGCTCAGGCTTTATGCCTGCCTAACTGTGGTCACGGTAGTGATCTGGGCCTACTGCCAAGATCACTATATTCACCTGGGGATGTGCTGAAACTATTAGGGCCTAGTGCCCTCTATGGTGCCCACAGGCCTAATGCCTGACAATAGTCCCAGGACTAGTGCCCACCTACTGTGCGCCACAGGCCTGGGGCCTGATTGCCCATGGGCCTAATGCCCAATCCCTGGTGGTCAAGGGAGAAAGGGGTGACTGGAAGGCCTAACAGAGGGCCTACCTGTATTGGCGGGAGAGGCACCAAGGGGGAGCTTCGTTAGCTCTTTCCGTTTCCTCCGCTGATGGCCTTTCTGGTCCTCAACTTCACTCTTCTGCCGCTGGCCCATCCTGGCCAGCGGCGCCGCCTCGTTTTGGCATTCAGCCGCACATGCTTATCTTCTTCCTGGAGCCCGGCGTCCACCGGAGCTCTTCCCGCAACATCTTCAGTCTTCTCCTGACACCGCCCGTCTCTTGTCTCTTCTCCCCGGCGGCGTCTAAAAGGTGATTGGCCACTCACAGATTGGTGGCCAATGACAGGCGGCTGCGGCGAGCCAATAAGAGCTCGCCACGGCCGCCAATCTCCGATTGTCTCACTGAGGGCACCAATCTTCAAATACCTCTGTCGGCGCTTTGGAAAATGCTGCAGGAAGTGCCGCACTGCCCGATGCCGTATACACCGCACCAGCGCCGGCCACCACTGCACCCTGCAGGGAACGCAGATCCCCTACACTCGTAGATAAGCCCGATGAGGCGTAGACAAACCATAGATAAGCCAGATCGGAATGTGAAGGTACGCATCCTTGATATACAGAGACACTAGGAATTCCCTCTCCTCCAGACCTGAGATCACCGCTCTCAGAGACTCCATCTTGAATTTGAACACTTGTAAGTACGGCTTGAGGTTCACAATCGGTCTTACCGAACCATCCGGTTTCGGTACTACAAACAAGTTGGAATAGTACCCCTTGTTTTTCAGATGAGGTGGACCTGGAACAATGACCCGAGACTGTACCAGTTTTTGAATGGCGTCCTGTAAAGTTATACTTGCCTCAAGTGAAACTGGTAAGCCTGATTTGAAGAATCTGTGAGATGGGAGCTCCTGGAACTCTAGTCTGTAGCCCTGGGAAATAAGATCTATGACCAAGGAATCCTGACATGAACTGGTCCAGATGTGACTGAAGAATTTTAGCTAGGCTTCCAGGCATCGCGGTCCACCGTCATACTGAATGTTTTGAGCAAGCAGAGCTCGAGCCCTTTACCTGTGAACTGTCAGTTGCTGGTTTGCGTGGTTTACCTCTAGCGCATCTGGTGGCTGTAGAAAAACCTCTGGGTTTGCCACTAAACTTTGCAGTCCAAAAGGACTGTAAATTGGGACCTGAGTAGGCCTTCCTAGTAGAGATGTGTAGCGGGCACTTTTCGTGTTTTGGTTCCATCCTCGTGTTTTAGATCGGATAAGTTTTGCCAAAACCACCCTTTCGTGTTTTGGTTTTGGATTTGGATGAACATAAAAACAGCTAAAATCACAGAATTTTGGGGTAATTTTGATCCTACGGTATTATTAATCTCAATAACATTAATTTCCACTCATTTCCAGTCTATTCTGTACACTGAACACCTCACAATATTGTTTTTAGGCCAAAAGGTTGCACCGAGGTGGCAGTATGACTAAGCTAAGCGACACAAATGTGCGGCACAAACACCTAGCCCATCTATGAGTGGCACTGCAGTTGCAGACAGGATGGCACTTAAAAAAACTAGGCCCCAAACAGCACATAGAAGAAAAAAATAATGTGCAATGAGGTACAGTAGCTGTATGACTAAGCTAAGCGACACAAGTGTGCGGCACAAACAACATGGGACATGTTGGTATTTGCCCAGATGTAATACACGCACAATATTGGTGGCACAGGAGAGCGTACCCCTAAACCACACACACACACACACAGCAAAGCATGTAAAATGATTTTCGATAATAATAACCCTTTTATTTGGAGCTATTATAATATGCAGCACAGGCGAGCGTACTCCTACACCACACAGGGCAGATCCTGTAAAAATTATTTGGATAATAATATAAGTAATGTATATAAGCCTTATATTTGGAGTAAATAATATACAGCACAGGACACCATCACTGGACTGATGCAGCACAAGACAACACCACTGGACTGGATTTATACGCCAGTACGGCTGGAATAATACGGCAGTACCACTGAAATTATACGCAGGATCACTGGAATTACACGGCAGTACCACTGGACTTGATTTATATGCCAGTACCACTGGAATTATACAGCAGGATCACTGGAATTATACAGCAGGATCATTGGAATTATACGGCAGTACCACTGGATTTATACAGCATTACCACTGGACATATACGGCAGTATCAATGGACTGGATTTATAGGGCAGTACCACTGGAATTATTGGGCAGGATCACTGGAATTATACGGCAGTACCACTGGACATATACAGCAGTATCACTGGAATTATACGGCAATACCACTGGACTGGATTTATACGACAGTACCACTGGAATTATATGGCAGGATCACTGGATTTATACAGCTGTGCCGTTGGACATATACGGCAGTATCACTGGACATATACGGCAGTACAGGCACACCACCACTAGACTGATGCAGGACAACACAGCACCACTGCAATGGACTGAACTTATACAGCAGCACTGGACATATGGCAGCAGAGGACACCACCACTGTGACTGGACTGATGCAGCACAACACAGCACCACTGGACTGGACTTATACAGCAGCACTGGACATGTGGCTGCAGAGGACACAACCACTGTGACTGGACTGATGCAGGACACCGAGGACGGAGACACGTCCTCTCTCTACACTCTCCAATGCCGGAGTGAAAATGGTGGTGACGCACGGCGACTTATATGGAATTCAAACCCCGCGAAAATCCAACAGCGGGATGATGACTTTTTGTCTCGTTCTGGTTTACAAGTCTGGCAGGAAAACCCGAGCCTGACTTGGATCCGGGCTCAGGTGGTGACATTTGGGCGGGTTCGGTTCTCTGGGAACCGATCCCGCTCATCTCTACTTCCTAGCTGGGGGAGCTGCAGAAGGAAGGTATGTGGACTTACCAGCAGTAGCTTTGGAGATCCATTTGTCTAGATCATCTCCAAATAAGGCCTCGCCTGTGAAAGGTAGGCCTTACACGCCTTTCCTGGAGTCCACATCCACAGTCCACTGGCGTAGCCATAGACTCCTGCGTGCAGACACTGTCATAGCCGTAGTGTGTGCATTAAGCAAGCCTATTTCTTTTATGGCTTCCACCATAAAATTTGCAGAGTCCTGTATATGCTGTAGGAACAAGATAACCTCCTCCTGAGGCAAGGTGTCTAACCCTTCAATCAGGTTACCCGACCATTTGGCAATGGCTCTAGTAATCCACCCACATGCTATAGCGAGTCTCTGGGCCACCCCAGCAGCTGTACACAAGGATTTGAGCGTATTCTCAATTTTATGATCAACCGCGTCTTCTAGGGAGGCTGCACCCGGGACAGGAAATACAATTTTTCTTGAAAGCCTGGATACTGATGCATCCACTATCGGTGGATTTTCCCATTTTTTCTTATCCTCAGGAGGAAAAGGAACGTATGATAACAACCGTTTATGGATTTGAAATTTCCTATCAGGACTAACCCACAGTTCTTTAAACAGGGTATTAAGTTCCTTTGACACAGGAAAAGTGGCTGAGGGAGGATATCTTTTTTTATATTAAAATAAGATTCCTCACTTTCCTCTGTCACCTTATCAGGGATATTTAGAACTTTTCTGATAGCTTCTATGAGAGCTTCTATTCCCTGCGACAGAGTGCCCTCCCCCACCTCTGAGTCCACCTCACCCTCCTCCATTTCTGACCCCTCATCATCCGAGTCAGACTGCAGGATATGGGCCAAAGTACGTTTTTGCGGACAAATGGCAGGGGACTGAGACGCTGGTTTGGGTACTGAGTCTCTTTTCATAAACTCAGTCATAGATTGTCTTAAGTATTGCGTCTCTTTCTCGGTCTGAGATAACTTAGTAGAGATTGTGGAAATCATTCCCCTAATGGAGTCCAGCCATGCTGGTTCTGCCCCACTAGCCTGGGAAGGGACACTACATTGAGCACACACTAGTGAATCCCTTGGGGAAGAGGAACACTGTGCCTTACATGAACACACTCTTTGCCTGACATACTGTATAGGGACAGCACACACACACACACACACACACACACACACACACACACACACACACACACACACAGGAAAAGGTTAAATACACAATTAACCCACAAAGAGCCCTTCCATGGAAACACAGAGGGAGCATGGAACCAGCACACGGCGCCCTTAACGCTAATGCCAAGCTTAGCCGGGTCGCAGACCAAGTACATAGATTAGGGACTTAGTACACTAATCAGCGCTCCCCCCCTGCTATGACCCCCTGGTACCGCTGAGGTAATCTGGAGTCTCTCCGGAGGAGCTGCGCCTCCCTGCCAGTCAGCGTCTGTGTCAGTTGCAGAGGAAAAATGGAGCTGATGAGCTGCTGGATCCACTCATAGTGAAGCCCCATCCCTTCAATGGCACGTGGCCTTCCCTTTCTTTTTTATACTGGCTGTATGTGTCTAACTGCATAAAATGGAGACAGACTTCTTTTATGACTTTGTTGCCAGTCTGGGTACTGTGTCCGCTGTTCAGTGTCTGTGTCCTAACACAGCGGGAGACGCAGTCCGTCTCATTTAGAAGCCATCTGTCTCCGTACCATTGTGATGTGATCACATTACTTCTCAGTGATCGCTGGGATGGACTCTACCAGCATTTTATTTGCCAGTTGTGCTCCTCTACCTCATTTCACATGCCTCACTCTGTGCCCCAATTCCTCATTCCTCACTCTGTGCTCCCCTTCCCCATTCCACATGCCTCACTCTGTGCTCCAATTCTCCATTCCACATGCTTCACTCTGTGCTTCCTTTTTCCATTCCACATCAGTGGCAAACGCAGGATTTGCATGGGGAGGTTTCCAGAACTGGGCGGAGCCAATCACGGGGGTGGGGACTGAGGTGACCCAGTATATGCTGGGTCCGTAAAACTAGTGTGTCTGTGTGTGTGTGTGTGTGTGTGTGTGTGTGTGTGTATATATATATATATATATATGCTTGTGCCATTATGCCACAGTTTACACTGCACCACTGGCTGTTGGAGTGATGCAGGTCGTTGATTAAGTGGATGCATTAAAATCATTTATACTAAAGTCCTGGAGTGCCATGTCCTGTCTTGGGCATTTGTTTGCTCTGACTCTTATATATATATATATATATATATATATACACATACACACACACACATTATATATATATATATATATATATATATATATATATATATATATATATATATATACACATACATACATACATACATATACACGGGTGGTCTTCAGTATGCCGGCAGTCGGGCTCCCGGCGACCAGCATACCGGCGCCGGGAGCCTGACCGCCGGCATACTGACACTTATTCTCCCTCGTGGGGGTCCACGACCCCCCTGGAGGGAGAATAGAATAATGTGGCGCGCGTAGCGTGGCGAGCGCAGCGAGCCCGCAAGGGGCTCATTTGCGCTCGCCACGCTGTTGGTAAGTTGGCAGCCGGCCTCCCGGCGCCGGTATGCTGGTCGCCGGGAAGCCGGCCGCCGGGAGATCGTAGTGAACCCATATACACATATACATAGCATATTAAACATGTATGTATGTATATGTATATATATATATATATATATATATATATATATATATATATATATATACATACACACACACACACATACAGTACACATATATATACACATGTATATATATATATATATATATATATCATGTGTGTGTGTGTGTGTGTGTGTGTGTGTGTGTGTGTGTGTGTGTGTATATGTATGTATGTATGTATCCACCGCACGTCACTGGTATATATGTAGGCACATGGATATATATGTACTATAATTAAAATAAAGTAAACTTTTATTGCACTTGCAAGTGCCACCAGGAAGACAGCAGACTGCAGAGGATGCTAGACAGTCATTAATAATACTCATGCAGCAAAAAAAAAAAATTTTTTTTTTTTTTAAGTGGAGGGGGGTTTCTGGGTACTCGGAAACCCCCCCTGGGTGCGCCACTGCACATGCCTCACTCTGTGCTTCAATACCCCATTCCACATGCCTCACTCTGTGCCCCGACTCCTCAATCTAAAAAGCCTCACTCTGTGCTCCCCTTGCCGATTCCACATACCACACTGTGCCTCCCTTGCTCATTCCACATGCCTCACTCTGTGCTCCCTTTTGTCATTCCACATGCCTCACTCTGTGCTCCAATTCCCCATTCCACATACCTCACTCTGGGGGAGATGTACTAAGCCTGAAAAGTGATAAATTTCACAGTGATAAACTGCCAGCCAATCAGCTCCTAACTACCATGTCACTGGCTGTGTTTGAAAAATGACAGTTAGGAGCAGATTGGCTGGTACTTTATCACCGTGATATTTATCACTTTTCAAGGCTTAGTACATCTGGCCCTATGTGCTTCAATTCCTCATTCCACATACCTCACTCTGTGCTCTCCTTGCTCATTCCACATGGCCGCTCTGTGCTCCCCATGCCCATTCCACATGCCTCACTCTGTGCTCCCTTTTGTTATTCCACATGCCTCACTCTGTGCTCCCTTTTGTCATTCCACATGCCTCACTCTGTGCTCCCTTTTGTCATTCCACATGCCTCACTCTGTGCTCCAATTGCCCATTCCACATGCTTCCCTCTGTGCTCCCTTTTTACATTCCACAAGCCTCACTCTGTGCTTCAATATCCCATTCCACATGCCTCACTCTGTGCCCCAACTCCTCAATCTAAAAAGCCTCACTCTGTGCTCCCCTTGCCGATTCCACATACCTCACTGTGCCTCCCTTGCTCATTCCACATGCCTCACTGTGTGCTCCAATTCCCCATTACACATGCCTCACTTTTTGCTCCCATTGCTCATTCTCCATACCTCATTGTGCCCCCTTGCTCATACCTCACTCTGTGCTACAATTCCACATTCCACATACCTCACTCTGTGCTTTCCTTGCTCATTCCACATGGCCACTCTCAGACCCTCCAACATGACCCGCTCCACTAGGTACAAAATGCTCTGTTTCTGGACTTCCCTCTTAATTTATGATTTCCATCACCTGTGTTGAACTAGTTAAATGATAAGAAAGCGGTTTCTTCACAGGTGATGGCAATAATAAATTAAGAGGGAAGTCCAGAAACAGAGCATTTTGTACCTAGTGGGGCGGGTCATGTTGGAGGGTATGCACTCTGTGCTCCCCTTGCCCTTTCCACATGCCTCACTCTGTGCTCCACTTCCCCGTTCCACATGCCTCACTCTGTGCTCCACTTCCCCATGCCTCACTCTGTGCTTCAATTCCCCATGCCTCTCTCTGTGCTTCCCTTGCCCATTCCACATGCCTCACTCTGTGCTCCCCCAAGCACCATTATAATTTTTAACAGATCTCACCATTGGTTAATCCAGAGGTTCTCAAACTCGGTCCTCGGGGGCCCACACAGTGCATGTTTTGCAGGTCTCCTCACAGAATCGCAAGTGAAATAATTAGCTCCACCTGTGGACCTTTTAAAATGTGTCAGTGAGTAATTAATACACCTGTGCACCTGCTGGGTTACCTGCAAAACATGCACTGTGTGGGCTCCCGAGGACCGAGTTTGACTTTGAGAACCTCTGGGTTAATCCATAACTCCCAGCATGACCCTTTCCTTGAGGTACAAAATGCTCTGTTCCTGGACTTCCCTCTTGATTTATGATTGCCATCACTTGTGTTGAACTAGTTAATGGCTAAGAAAGGTGTTTCACTACAGGAACAGAGCATTTTGTCCCTCCTGGAAAGGGTCATGTTGAGAGGTATGTTATACCCCTTTCAGACCGCCTGAGGTGGGTTGCACCCGGGAGCCTCGCGCATGCGCTAAGTTATTTAACTGAAAACTTAGCAGTTTTGCTGGTGTTCGTACGACACTTTTCAGTCGCACTGCTGATCGGTAAATGATTGACAGGAAAGGGGCGTTTCTGGGAGGTAACTGAGTGTTTTCTGGGAGTGTGCTAAAAAAACGCAGGCGTGTCAGGGAAAAACGCGGGAGTGTCTGGAGAAACGGGGGAGTGGCTGGCCGAACGCAGGGCGTGTTTGTGACTTCAAACCAAGAACTAAACAGACTGAGCTGATCGCAATCTGTGAGTAGGTCTGGAGCTAATCAGAAACTGCAAAGAATTATTTAGTAGCAGTTCTGCTAATCTTTCGTTCGCAATTCTGCTAAACTAAGATACACTCCCAGAGGGCGGCGGCCTAGCATGTGCAATGCTGCTAAAAGCAGCTAGCGAGCGAACAACTCAGAATGAGGGCCTAAGTGCACTGCAGGAAGGGGGGGGGGGGCAGATATAACGTGCAGAGAGAGTTAGATTTGGGTGGGGTGTGTTCAATCTGAAATCTAAATTGCAGTGTAAAAATAAAGTAGCCAGTATTTACCCTGCACAGAAACAATATAACCCACCCAAATCTAACTCTACCTGCACATGTTATATCTGCACCACCTGCAGTGCACATGAGGGGGTCATTCGGAGTTGATCATAGCTGTGCTAAATTTAACACAGCTACGATCTTCTTCCCTGACATGCGGGGGGTATGCAGGGCTATCCCACCCCGCATGTCAGTCCGGGCCCTCTCGCAGAAGTGCAAAGGCCCGCACTTCAAGAGTAGCTCCCGGCCAGCGCAGCTTTAGCGTGCTGGCCGGGAGCTACTCATCGCCCCCCTTTCGGTCCGGCCACGCCTGCATTGGCCAGTCCAAACCCTCGAAACGGTGGCAAAATGCCGCCGTTCCACGCCCTCCCACCCAGCGATCGCCTCTGCCTTCGGCTGTCTGGCATGCGCCGGTGCACTACGACGCAAGCGCAGCAGGGACCCGTTTGGTCTGCTGCGTTAAAACGCAGCGAGCGAACAGGTCAGAATGACCCCCATGGTTTTGATCAACTACTAACAAATTTGCTGCTGCGATCAACTCTGAATTAGGCCCCATGTGCACTGCAGGGGGGCAAATATAACATGTGCAGAGAGATTTAGATTTGGGTGTAGTGTGTTCAAACTAAAATCTAAATTGCAGTGTAAAAATAAAGCAGCCAGTATTTACCCTGCATAGAAACAAAATAACCCACCCAAATACAACTCTCTCTGCACATGTTATATCTGCCCCCCACCCCTGCAGTGCACATGGTTATGCCCATTAGCTAACAAATTTGCTGCTGCGATCAGATCTGAATTAGGCCTTAGTACCACCCTACTTTTAGCACTGGCTGTACCCAGTGCCAGATTAAGGCATGCTTACCGACATTCTGGCTGCTCTCTGCGGGAGAGAGCAGCCAGGTCGGCTCAGGGGGCGGGCAGGGTAGGCTGTGACGTAGAGGAGGGGGTGGTCCGGAGGCGGGACGGGGTGGAGCAAGGACGGGGGCGGAGCAAGCACGGGGCGGGTCACAGGTGACACCTCCTTTAAGCCACGCCCCCGCTCTGTAATGCCGCGATCACCGGCATTACACTGCAGGGGGCGTGGCTATGATGATTCAGCAAGAATCGCGTCATAAACTGCCCGGACCACCCACTTTACACACTGGATGGGCAGGGGGGACCCCGCAAATCGGGAGACTTGCCTGCTCTTCCGGGGGGCCGGGAAGGTCACCCGATTTTCGGGAGCCTCCCGGCCATTCCGGGAGAGTAGGCAAGTATGGAATAAGGTCCACATGGGCTTGGAACTGAAATTGCTGAAGGGCCTACTGTGTGGCACCAGAGGGTGTTACCAGTTTTGTGGTGGTATGACTAGTGCTGAGGGGCTGTGTTCTGTGCTATGGGGTGGCATCCAGGTCTGTAAAGTAATTCAGGTGGCAAGTTAGAGTTTGGAGCTCATGTGGTCCTCTAAATCCATTATGTGCCTACAGTATGCCTATATGTGCCTTTGTCTGTATGTGCTCCTGTATGTCCGTATGTACCTACAGTATGTCTGCATGTGCTCCTCTATGTTCGTATGTGACTATACCTGTATGTGCCAATGTCTGTATATGCTCCTCTACATCGGTATGTGCTCCTGTTTTTCCGTATGTGTCTATGGGGCAAATGTTTTAAGCCTGGAGAAGTGATAAAGCAATGAAAAGCGCAAGGTGATAACACACCAGCCAATCAGCCCCAATATGTAAATTGACAGGAGCTGATTGGCTGGTGCGTTTTCACATTTGCGCTTATCAGTGCTTTATCACTTCTCCAGGCTTAATACATCTGCCCCTCTGTCTGTAAGTGCTTCTCTAAGAGGGTAATTCAGACCTAATCGCTAGGGTGCGGTTTTTGCATCATTGCGATCAGGTAGTTGCCGCCTACAGGGGGAGGGGGAATTCACTGTGCAGGTGTGCGATTGCATGTGCAGGAGGGCTGCACAAACAGCAGTTTGTGCAGTCTCCGCACAGCCCAGGACTTACTCAGCCACTGCGATGATCAGGGCTGGAGCTGACATCACGAATCCTCCCACAAAACGCCGGGTCCCTCCTGCGTTTTTCCGGACACTCCCTAGAAGTGGTCAGTTGCTTCCCACAAAGCCCTCTTCCTGTCAATCTTCTTGCGAGCGCCAGTGCGATCGGATTTTTGGCACCATCCCTTCGCTGCCCGGCGCTGCGGACCATCGCACCTGCACATTGCGGGGTGCATACGCATGCCTAGTTCAACCTGATCACCCACTGTGCGAAAACGCACAGCAGCGATCAGGTCTGAATTAGCCCCAATGTGTGTATGTGCCTATGTCTGTATGTGCTCCTGTACGCCCATATATGCTCCTATATGTCCCCCTCTATGTGCCTATGTCTGTATGTGCTCCTGTACGCCCATATATGCTCCTGTATGTCGTATGTCCTCCTCTATGTGCCTATGTCTGTATGTGCTCCTGTATGTCCGTATGTACCTATGTCTATATGTGCTCCTCTACGTACGTACGTATGTGTCTATGTCCATATGTGCTCATGTCGGTATGTGCCCATATCTGTATGTGCTCCTCTATGTCTGTATGTGTCTATGCATACATGTGCCCCTCTATGGGTTGGGTATGGGATCCTGACAGTGAGGATGCCGGTGGTCAGAATACTGACAGTGGCATCCCAACAGTCAGAATACCGACACTTCTTGGTATGTAAACTAATCCCCTCATGCAGCCTAACCCACAGCCTAACACTAACCTTCATCCTAGTGCCTAACCCTAACCTCCCCTCCTGCAGCCTAACCCTAACCCTCCCTGGCATACTTATGTTAGAGAAAGGGGAGAGAGAGGAGGGGGGAGACACAGAGAGAGAAGGGGAGACAGAGAGAAAGAGAGAAAAAGGGTGGGAAACACAGAGAGAGCGAGAAGGGGGAGACACAGAAAAAACGAGAAGGGGGAGACAGTGAGAGAGAGAAGGAGGAGACAGAAAAAGAGAGAGAAGTGGGAGACAAAGGGAGAGAGAGAGAGAGAGAGAGAGAGAGAGAAAGAGAGAGAGAGGGAGAAGGGCGGGAGACAGGGAGAAAGGTGAGACAGAAAAATAAATAAAAGGGTGGGAGAGAGAGAAAGCAAGAATGGGGAGACAGAGAGTGAGAAGGGGGAGACACAGAGAGAGAAGGAGGGAGACACAGAGAAATCAAGAAGGGGGGGCCAGAGTGAGAGAGAGAAGGGTGGACCCAGAGTGAGAGAGACAGAATAGTGGGAGACAGAGAGAGAGAGAGAGAGAGAGAGAGAGAGAGAGAGAGAGAGAAAAGGGGATGACAGAGAGAGAGAGTGAGCGAGAAGGGGAAGACAGAGAGATAGAGAGAAGGGGGAGACAGGGAGAGAAAGAAATAGAAGGTTGTGAGACACAGAGAGTGAGAAGGGGGACAGAGGAAGAGCGAGAAGGGGGGGAGAGAGAGAGAGAGGAGTGAGACACACAGAGAGAGAAGTGGAGACAGAGAAAGAGAAGAGGGAGACAGGGAGAGAGGAGGTAGGGAGAGAGAGATGGAGGCTGAGAGAGAGAAGGGGGAAACAGAGAGAGAAGGGGGAGACAGAAGGAGAGAGAAGTGGGAGACAGAGAGAGAGAGGTGGCAAGAAGGGGGACACAGAGAGAGTGAGAATGGGGAGACAGAGAGAGAGGGAGACAGAGAGAGAAAAAGAAGGGGGAGACAGAAAGTGAGAAAAAGGGAGACAACGTGAAAGAGAAGGGAGAGACAGAGAAAGAGAGAGAGGGGTGGAAGACAGAGAAAGAGAGAGAATGGTGGGAGACAGAGAGAGAGTGTAGGGGGGAGCCAGAGAGAGTGAAGGGGGAGACAGAGAGAGAAAAGAAGGGAGACAGAGAGAGAGAAGGTGGGAGACAGAGAGAGAGAAAGGGGGAGACAGAGAGAAGGAGTCAGAGAGAGAGAGAGAGAGAGAGAAGGAGGGAAAGGTGAGACACAGAGAGAAAGAAGGGGGAGACAGAGAGAGAGAAAGAGGGAAGGGGAGACAGAGTGAGAGAGAGAAGGGGGACACAGAGAAGTGGGAGACAAGAGAGAGGGGTGAGAAGTGTGTGAGAAAGGGTTGAAGAAGGAATTCCCTATCCCCCCTCTTGCCTTCAGTAAAGGCATCACTGTGTACAGTACTTCCTGCCCCCCACCCCACCCCACATATAGGCAGCACAGTGTATCTCCTTCCTCCCTCCCCCATACAGGCAGCAGTGCCTCCTTCCTCCGTCACCCCAAACAGGCGACATTAAATACCTTTGGTAGCAGCAGGTCCCCCCTGTCATTGGCAGCGGCAGCAGCAGATCCCCCTGTCATTTAGTTTTCATGCCGGGGCGGTCACTAAAGCAGCTTCAGAGAGGAGGTGGTAAAAGGACGGGGAGGAAACGTGAGTGATGGGGAGGGACTGGACCGCCTCCTCCTAATTTGTTCCGCTCACGGCCAGCTTCTTAGCACTGGTTCCGGCAAAAGCGCAGGGCGTGCATACTACTGCGATGGCTGCACATAAAACGGAGACTGTGCCGCTGTAGTATATGTGGCACTAGGTGCATCGGAGGGGGTCGGCGAGGCTTCAGATGGCCGCTGATGACAGAATTTTTTTTTTCTTGTCATCAATGTTTACCAGCACCTTCTGGGCCTATTTTCATGGGGGGCCTGGAGCTGCAGCTCCACCCGCCCCATTGTTAATCCAGCCCTGGCTGTACCCCACTATGTATCCATAGAATACAAGTACTATGACTTTGCAGGCCGTAGCCCAGTGTGAAGGTTGGTAGGATAAGTGCTGTATAACCTGTCCCCAGGGAAAGGTATACAGGGAGACTGGACCCGACCTACTGAGACCTCTGAAGCAAACACTGGGGGTAATTCAGACCTGGGGGTACATTTACTAAGATGGGAGTTCTATTTAAGATGGGATATTGCCCATAGCAACCAATCACATTCCAGGTATCAGTCTCTAGAAGGTGCTAGATAAATGAGAAGTAGAATCTGATTGGTTGCTATAGGCAACATCCAATCTTAAATAGAACTCCCATCTTAATAAATTTACTCCCTGATCGTAGCAGTTGGGCAAAACCATGGGGGTAATTCCAAGTTGCTCGCAGCAGGATTTTTGATAGCAATTGGGCAAAACCATGTGCACTGCAGGGGAGGCAGATATAACATGTGCAGAGAGAGTTAGATTTGGGTGGGGTGTGTTCAATCTGCAATCTAATTTGCAGTGTAAAAATAAAGCAGCCAGTATTTGCCCTGCACAGAAATAAAATAACCCACCCAAATCTAACTCTTTCTGCACATTTTATATCTGCCTCCCCTGCAGTGCACATGGTTTTGCCCAATTGCTATCAAAAATCCTGCTGCGATCAACTTGGAATTACCCCCCATGTGCACTGCAGGGGGGCAGATATAACATTTGCAGAGAGAGTTAGATTTGCGTGGGTTATTTTGTTTCTGTGCAGGGTAAATACTGGCTGCTTTATTTTTACACTGCAATTTAGATTTCAGTTTGAACACACTCCACCCAAATCTAACTCTCTCTGCACATGTTATATCTGTGCCCCTCCTGCAGGGCACATGGTTTTGCCCAACTGCAATCTGCTGCTATGATCAGGTCTGAATTAGCCCTATTGTCTGATACCCAGAGGCGGATTGGCCATAGGGCTTACAGGGAAGATTCCCAGTGGGCCGACGCACCCGTGGGGGCCTGTTTTGTTTGAAGACAAGTGGTCCTATTTATAGATATAATGAATAAGATGGTAAAATAATTTGCATATTTGAAAATTTCTTTGCCACTTAGCCTGTGATTGCAGATGATCTAGTGTATGCTCTGTCTGCCTGCTTGGCTGACATATAAGATTGAGTGAATAGTGATTGGGATACGGTTGGTGTAATAAGCAAGAAAATATATCTTTCTAAAGAATTATATAGTTTTCTAAATTCTAAAGGTGTATCATATAATGTGCTCATAATATTTAATTTTATTTCCTTTTAACTTCCCCCTTGATGTTGGACATGCCCACTATCTGGAAAGTATTGGGGGGAGGGTGCTGCTGCCATGGCCCATGGCTAGACCTTACACCTCTGGTGCCACCCATGTGGGGCCACTAGTACAAATTTTTTCCAGGGCCGCTTTTTGTTCCCAATCCGCCCCTGCTGATACCCCTTTTACACCACCACCATAACACAGGTTATTGCACATGAACATGCATAACCCGTGTTACTGCTCGGTGTAAAAGGGCTGAGTTGGAATAATCCGGGTCAAGTGACCCGGTATTCCAACTTGGGTAGTTTGCAGGGTTGAACACGTGTTCAACCCAGCAAACTGTGCAGTGTATATGGTAGCCGGGTCGCATCGACCTGGCTTCTGGTTTACAATGAATGTACGGGCAGCGCTTGGAGATCATGTGATCTCCAAGCGCCACCCCCGCTGTGTCGCCGGCAACGTCACCAACCCGGCAATATGCCAGGCTGGTGACTGCAGTGGGAAAGGGGGCTGATGCGGGTCGCAGCCGGGTAGCACCCATGTCAGGCTCCCGCCTGCGACTCGCGATATTGGTCTAAAAGCGGTATGAATGTCTCACTGGAGGGAAGGATGGTAGTATTTTACAGCCCAGAAAAAGGGAGAAAACCTTGAAAGAATCACGCCCTGGGCTGGGGGAGGGGCTAATGGGGAGAGCCTACCTCCCCTATGCTGATATTCCCTCCCACGGCTAACCAGCGTCCTCATGCTAGTATACTTAAAAGCTTGAGGCTGCATGAGAGTCAGCAAGGGAGGTAGACACCTTCTTCTAGCGGTCAGCGCAGCAGCACTGTGCAAGACAATATTGCAGGAATGGATATCTACGTCCCCTCCAACATTTTCATTGTTCAAATGTAAACTTTTCTAACTTTTTAGGATGGATTGAATGGAAGTTAGCCTAGAAACAGAATACAATGTATACAATACTTTGCTTAATCGGGCGCTATTCCAATAATATAGTTATTAAAATGTACCAATCAAAATTTGTTTATGGAGCAGCTCCTACGTGGCAGCTGGATGCCTTATACACTAGGGAATGAATTGAATTTCAAATAGAAACACTAAGGAGCGCTAGTGATATATTAATAGAAAATATTTTATTTAATTTTTAAAAAGAGTTTTTAAAAAAAGAAAATTAATTACCACAGAATTGCCAATTAACCTGATGATTACAAGGTAACATATACCACAATAATAAAAATAGAATGAATATATAAATCAGCTGATTAGCTCATATAAAAAATGCAGTTCTGCAGTCCAATTTTGTAGTCAGGAAGTCCTCCAATTTAATATGATTTGAGGGATAAAGAGAACGTCCCACAATTTTTGTAAATGATACTTTGTATTTGTTGTAAGGTTCCTTGTTTTACGAGGCACTGGTCTCACCCATAATAGCTGGTCTCTGCTGATTCCCGTCGATGGTTGTTTGCAGTGTAGACTGCGGGCGGCTGACGTATGCCTCTTGGAGATGTTTAGAGGAGGCGCCGCACGTTCACAACAGTCGGTCTGCTGACGGGGCTTTTCAAGCACAGCGGTGAAGTGTAGAGATGTATCGTCTCGTCAGACGCCAGCAGTGGGGAGACTTTGAGTTTAAGCAAGATGTTGTGGAGAATATGGAGGCTCCTTCACGGACAAGCAGTAACCACAGCCCTCAACGCGTTTCTCCGCCCCAAACAAACGGCGGTTTCATCAGGAGGTGTAGAGGTCTACACCTCCTGATGAAACCGCCGTTTGTTTGGGGCGGAGAAACGCGTTGAGGGCTGCGGTTACTGCTTGTCCGTGAAGGAGCCTCCATATTCTCCACAACATCTTGCTTAAACTCAAAGTCTCCCCACTGCTGGCGTCTGACGAGACGATACATCTCTACACTTCACCGCTGTGCTTGAAAAGCCCCGTCAGCAGACCGACTGTTGTGAACGTGCGGCGCCTCCTCTAAACATCTCCAAGAGGCATACGTCAGCCGCCCGCAGTCTACACTGCAAACAACCATCGACGGGAATCAGCAGAGACCAGCTATTATGGGTGAGACCAGTGCCTCGTAAAACGAGGAACCTTACAACAAATACAAAGTATCATTTACAAAAATTGTGGGACGTTCTCTTTATCCCTCAAATCATATTAAATTGGAGGACTTCCTGACTACAAAATTGGACTGCAGAACTGCATTTTTTATATGAGCTAATCAGCTGATTTATATATTCATTCTATTTTTATTATTGTGGTATATGTTACCTTGTAATCATCAGGTTAATTGGCAATTCTGTGGTAATTAATTTTCTTTTTAAAAAAACTCTTTTTAAAAATTAAATAAAATATTTTCTATTAATATATCACTAGCGCTCCTTAGTGTTTCTATTTGAAATTCAATTCATAGCCTAGAAACAGAGTCTAAAGTAGAACATGTTTTATAATGTGGGAAAGTTATATAGCCACACTCTCTGTGAGGATGAGACAACAAATCTATCACAGCTTGAAAATAGGATTTTAATACCTACCGGTAAATCCTTTTCTCTTAGTCCGTAGAGGATGCTGGGGTCTCCAAAAGGACCATGGGGTATAGACGGGATCCGCAGGAGACATGGGCACCCTATAAGACTTTGAATGGGTGTGAACTGGCTCCTCCCTCTATGCCCCTCCTCCAGACTCCAGTTAGAGAACTGTGCCCAGGGAGACAGACATTTCGAGGAAAAAATGTATTGTTTAAACACGGTGAGTGTCATACCAGCTCACACCTCGAACATGCCGCAGAACGTGGCATTCAATAGAACACCAGCCGACGGCATGAAAAATAGACAGCAATATGCTGACCGAAAGTGTAACACAACCAGCGTGTAAACACGACCAACTATAACATACCGCATGCCATGGCATGAATAATGTCAGCAACCAAGTTGACTGAAAGAAACACCACAGGAGTGTAATCACAACCAATAGCTGCAGATCCAGTACGCACTGGGACGGGCGCCCAGCATCCTCTACGGACTAAGAGAAAAGGATTTACCGGTAGGTATTAAAATCCTACTTTCTCATACGTCCTAGAGGATGCTGGGGTCTCCAAAAGGACCATGGGGTCTATACCAAAGCTCCAGACCGGGCGGGAGAGTGCGGACGACTCTGCAGCACCGATTGAGCAAACAATGAGGTCCTCATCAGCCAGGGTATCAAACCTGTAGAACTTGGCAAACGTTTTTGACCACGATCAAGTAGCTGCTCGGCAAAGTTGAACCGCCGAGACTCCTCGGGCCTCCGCCCAAGAAAAGCCCACCTGCCTAGTAGAATGGGCCTTCACCGACTTCGGCAACGGCAATCCAGCCGTAGAATGAACATGCCGAATCATATCCCAGAACCAGCGTGCAACCGTCTGCTTAGAAGACAGGACAAACAGAGCCTCTGTTTCCCCAATCTGAGTCGTTCTGGCGACATAAATATTCCAAGCTCTGACTACATCGAGAGACTTCGAAGCAGCCAAGGCTGCAGTAGGCACAGGCACCACAATAGGCTGGTTCCTGTGAAACGCAGAAACCATTTTTGGCAGAAATTGTTGCCGAATTCTCAATTCCGCTCTATCCACCTGGAAGATCAAATAGGGGCTCTTGTGAGACAAAGCCGCTAATTTTCGACCTCTGCCCTGCAGACGTCAGGGTCAATAGCATGACCACTTTCCAAGGGAGAAATCTTAACTCAACCTTTCGTAAAGGTTCCAACGAGTGTGACATAAGACACTGCAACACCACGTTAAGGACCCATGGTGCCACTGGGAGCACAAATGGAGGTTGGATGTGCAGCACTCCTTTCACGAAAGTCTGAACTTCTTGAGGGTGGCCAATTCCTTTTGAAAGAAAATTGATAAGGCCAAAATCTGCACTTTAATGGAGGCTAACTTTAGGCCTGCATCCACACCTGCTTGCAATACATGGAGATAACGACGCAGCTAAAATTCTTCCGTAGGAGCCTTCTTGGATTCACACCAAGACACATACGACCTTAAAGCTTTGCCGTTACTCCTTTCCTAGCCTGAAGCAATGTGGGAATTACTTCACCGGAATATACCCTTTTGGCTAGGAAATGGCGTTCAACCGCCATGCTGTCAACGCAGCCGCGGCAAGTCTTGATACACACCCGGTCCTTGCTGTAACAGGTCCTCTCATAAAGGAAGAGGCCAGGGATCTTCTATGAGTAAGTCTTGAAGATCTGGATACCAAGCCCTCCTTGGCTAGACCGGAACCATGAGCATCGCCTGAACCTTTGCTCTTCTTATGTTTATCTCCTTCGGAAAGAGTGAAAGTGGAGGGAACACATAGACCGACTGAAAACACCCACGGTGTTCCGAAGGCGTCCCCTGCTATTGCTTGAGTGTCCCTTGACCTGAAACAATATCCTTGAAGTTTCTTTTTTTTTTTAATATTAAATTTTTATTGAATTTTCACACAGATTACATAAATATGTATATGTGAATTGGTATAAACAATCTGTATGAGGGTAAAAAGACATACATAAAACAAAACTAATAAAGACATTAAAGACATTGGGGGGGGGGGGGGGAGTACAAATCAGGGGTATCATAATGCATCAATGAGAATACAGTAGAGTGTATAGCAAAAGGTCTACTTCACTTTAACCCGTTAATGTCTGGAATGGACTGGGGGAGCGAAGCACGGAGAGGTCTGGAGTAGAAATCGAGGCCCAAGGGGCACCTATCTGGCCCGAACCCTCCTTGTATAGGGACCATTTAATCCATTTCTTGCTAATAGAGGTATTTCCTGAGGAATACTTGGCCTGTGCTGTTTCGAAAACATAGTGTTGATGGACTTTATTTTCTATCATAGAAATAGTGGGGACAGTTGCTGATTTCCATTTGGAGGCGATGGCGGCTTTAGAGGCTATAAGGATATGGCCTAATAGGTATCTATCTCCGCTGGACATTTCCTTCCCATAGTAATGGAAAAGCGCCAAGAGAGGTTCGGGCAAAAGTACCACTCCCAGTACGTGGGAAATAAGTAGAAACACTTCCCTCCATAGCGCCCGAATTATTGGGCACAGCCAAAATATATGTAGGATATCTCCCACCATCCCGCAGTTTCTCCAGCAACTAGCGGAGACATCTGGCCAAATTTTGTGCAGGCGAT
The DNA here is from genome assembly GCF_028390025.1 of Pseudophryne corroboree. Classification (NCBI taxonomy): domain Eukaryota; kingdom Metazoa; phylum Chordata; class Amphibia; order Anura; family Myobatrachidae; genus Pseudophryne; species Pseudophryne corroboree. The sequence continues at coordinate 937,416,438 of NC_086444.1, read as the reverse complement.
CTGGCGTTAGATATACCCTATGGACCAATTTGTAATACATTTCACAATGATTCACGCATTTAGAAATTCTAAAACAAGATTTAAAGATATCTCTCCACACATCTTCAGTGAAGGTTGCGGGGAGATCCCTTTCCCATTTGGTCTGTGCAGGGAAAACTCCATGATGGGCCTCTGTCACAAGATACTGGTACCATCGTGATATGCCTCCTCTGTTGCCGCTGGGTGTAAGAAGTGACATCAGTAGTTTAGGGAAATCAGTATGTGGAACTCGATTTGGCAAGCAACTTTGAAGCCAATGTCGCAGTTGTAGATATTTATGAAAGTCCTGTTTGGGAATCTGAAACTGTTCTTGGAGCAGGGAGAAGGAAACTAAGGTGCCGTCCTGGAGGACATCCTTTAGGGTAGTGAGGCCTAAGTCCTGCCAATGGTGTAATTGCATGTCTGGTATCAGTAGGGCTATAGTGTGGAGGGACAACTGGGGGGAGGGGATAGCACCAGGAGGGAGAGATCTAATTACTTCTTTCCATGCCATCAGGGTTGTGTGTACTGCTGGACATTCAGCAACTCTGGTTGGAACTGAGTTAGTGGGCAACCACAACAAATCCGATAATGTGAAGGGGGATATCGCGTCTCGCTCCAGGGATACCCATGGTTTAGACTTGCTCTGAGTGAACCAGTCTTTAGCCTGTGTAAGTAAACAAGCGATATGGTATCTCTCTAGATCTGGATACGCAACACCCCCGTTCCCTTTAGGTGCCGTCAATGTGGATTTCGCTATTCTCGGCTTCGAGCCTCCCCATATATATTTAGTCAAAAGCCGATTGAATCTGTTACAAACATCTTTGGGGAAAGCTCTTGGGATGGTGCGAAACAGGTACATCAACTTTGGCAAAAGGACCATCTTTGCCGCCGCCACCCGTCCGACCCAGGAGACCTCCTGCATCATCCAGTCTTTAATCATCAATTCAAATGTACGATAAAGAGGGTCATAGTTGCATCCTATTAAGTCCCGCCCCCTAGATATATGAACACCCAGATATTTAAGTGACCTAAGTTGCCACGCATACTTATAATCATTCTTTAGACGACTAAGAGTGCTGTCGGATATATTCAAAGGGAGGGCCTCGGTCTTAGTAGTGTTTAGCTTGTAATAGGAAACCGCTGCATATGAGTCTAATATAGAATGTAGATGGGGTAAGGACGCCTCAGGCTCTCTAAGACACACCAGAATATCATCCGCAAAAAGACAGATTTTATGCAGCATCCCCCCCACTTCTGGGCCTATAATTGAATCTGACATCCTAATTTGTTCCGCCAGAGGCTCCACCGCTAGCACAAAAATCAGGGGTGATAGTGGGCAACCCTGCCGGGTCCCATTAGTAATATTGAATATGGAGGAGTTGTACCCATTGGTGAAAACCGAAGCCGAGGGTGAGGAGTACAATGCCAATATAGAATCAAGTATTCTACCCTCAAATCCAAAATGACCCAGGGTAACCCTTAGGTAGTCCCAATGGATCCTATCGAATGCTTTTTCTGCATCCAGAGATAGAAGCAGGAGAGGTTCGTTCCGGGCCTGGCAGCGGTCAATTAAGTTAATAACTCTACGTGTGTTATCCGACGCTTGTCTGCCCAGAACAAAACCTACCTGGTCTGAGTTAATCAAACTTGGCAGGAGAGGGGCGATCCTATTTGCCACCATCTTGGCGAACAATTTAAGGTCAGTGTTCAGCAGTGCTATAGGGCGGTAGTTCTGAACCACTGTAGGGGATTTTCCTGGTTTAGGGATGGTGACTATTCTGGCCTCCAACATCTCTCTCGGGAAGCATTTGGAACCAGAGGCTTCATTATATACTGACAATAAGAGTGGAGCAAGGGTTAGTTTGAATGTTTTGTAGAAGTTAGAGGGATACCCATCTGGGCCAGGGGCCTTATTTATTGGACAGGAATCTATGGCTGCTATGACTTCGTCAATTAACCAGGGGCGCTAAGGGATTCACGGGTCTGGGCGTCTATAGTGGGGAGCGATAGCCCGTCTAAAAAACCTTTGATGTCTGCTAACGTGGGTTGGGGGGTGTCAGGGTCATCCTTGAGGTTATACAGCTGCGAGTAGTATTCAGCAAACGCGTTCGCTATCTCGACCGGGTCAGTTACTTTGACTCCTGAAGATGTGTGGACAGCATGCGTTCCTTGGCTCTGCGTCCTCTTAATTTGCGCGCCAATAACTTTCCTGCTCTATTACCAAGCCTATAATAATTTTGATTTAGCCGCTGCAGGTTGCGATGTACTTCGGTTAAGGCAAAGGCGTTTACCTTGTCTCGAGCAGTAAGGAGTTGCTTATAAAGAGATTTATTGTCGGGGTTTATTTTATGTGCCGCTTCCAACCGCGCAGCCTCTCTGTCGGCTGATTCGTGTCTCCTCCTGTATTCGCGCTTAAGTCTAGCTGCGATTTGAATTGCAGAGCCTCTAATCACGGCCTTCAGGGAACACCAATGGGTAAAAAAAGACGTGTCTCCGGGGCAATTGGTGGTCAAATATAGGTCCAGAGATTGCTGAATGGCCTGGTGAGCCTCAGGGTGAGCCAACAGGTGCTGGCCCATTCTCCAGGGGCCGTGGGGAACCACCCTCTTACTAATATCCCAGACAACAATGATCGGAGAGTGGTCAGACCAAGACATAGGTAATATGTCTATTTTGCTAATAATCGCTAATGTCCATCTATCCGCTAATGCTAAGTCTATACGAGAGTATGAACTATGGACATGGGAATAAAAAGTGTAATCTCGTTCTCGTGGGTGTTTAGCCCTCCAGACATCGTACAGCGCGTACTCAGCCAGCAGTTGGCTAAATTTGCCTGAGGGGTCCTGAGGCGGGCTGTTACGGAGGGCCCGGGTCGGACGGGAGCGGTCAACAACGGGATCCAGTACCATATTGAAGTCCCCTAAAATCAAAAGGGCTCCCTTCATACGTTCTTTGAGAGTTCTACAGAAGGTTCTAAGGAATGGGATTTGTTTGGCGTTAGGCGCATAACAGGAGACCAAGGTAGTCTCTACATTATCCAATTTACCCACTAAGATTAAATATCTCCCGTCTGGGTCTTCATATTTATCGGACAGAACAAACGAGCAATGTTGTGCTATAAGGAGAGCCACACCAGCTTTCTTGGCGGGCCCATTTGCCATGTAACAGAGGGGGTAACGTGTGTTAGTAAATGAGGGGGGATTTTGGCTCTGGAAGTGTGTCTCCTGCACCGCCACCACATGTGCTTTAAGTTTATAAAAACAATTTAGGGCAACTCTTCGTTTGTGTGGGGAATTGAGCCCTTTGGCATTGATAGAAACTATGTTAACCATAGTCCTTTACAAAAAGAGCTAAAAGTTCCGATGACCAATTTCCGTGCTTAAGCTGATATACCTGATAGGGGAAGGGAAACATTTCCAGGGGTGGGAGGACAGACAGACAAAAAACTAAAAAAACAAAACTGAGTTGATCTCCCTTGAGATCATAACCAGTCGCCATGATAAGGCGGCTGTGTAGGCTAAGGGGGGGGTTAGTGGCGTAGCGCCTACCCGCTGCCATATTTTATACTGCATTCTATACTGAACACATAAACGAAACATAAACAGAAACATAATCATCCCTGCAATATTAAGGCATATAGGGACTTATGCATGTAAATAGAACATGAGGAACAAACATTACTTAACAAAGACTTTCCAGTCTGTACACAAGGCTCATAGACTGGCACCGTCGTCAGAAGCATCGTTAGGATCTCTCCAGCAACTCATCCTATACCTCGAACTCCAATACCCATAGCTGGAGAGTCGCTAGTGTCATTACGTTACCGAAATAGCCTCTGCGGACGGTGTCCGATTCCGAGCATGCCACCTCACTTCACCGCGGACCAGTCCTGCTGAAGTCGACGGGGTGAGGAGTCCGCTGAGGGTTCCGCAATGTTCCAGGATTTGAGCAACTTTGCTCCTTCATCCACTGTAGAAATAGAGACAGTGGAGCCATCTCGATGGATCAGTAGCTTGGTGGGGAAGCCCCAGCGGTAAGGGATATCCGCTTTCCTGAGAGCTGCCGTAATGGGGTGAAAGGAGCGCCGTTTATAAAGAGTAGCTGCTGACAAGTCCCCGAAAAGCTGAAGTCCCTTAAGGGCTGAAGAGTTGTCCGACGTCGGTCTTGATGCTTTCAGTAGTGCCTCCTTTACGTGAAAGTAGTGCATTTTCATCAGGACATCTCTAGGCGCGTCTCCTGGGGCCGCTCTCGCCTTTGGCAGTCTGTGTATTCGGTCAATAATAAAATCTGCCGAAGGGGACTGGGGTAATAGAGCTTTGAATAGGGCCACAGCGTAATCGTGTAGACTGCTATGTGACACAGATTCGGGGACTCCCCGCAATTTAAGGTTGCTGCGTCGTGATCTGTCCTCCAGCTCTGTGACTTTGTCTCGCAAAAGCTTCACCTCTGCCTCCAAGGCGTCATGGGAGTCTAGTAGGCCGTTATGGGACCCCACGACCTCTTCCATTTTATTTTCCAAATGATCAGTACGTCCCCCTAGGTCATCTATGGATTGTTGACACGCTGTTAAAGTGGTACGGAACTCCGCTGCCACTTCGTCTTTAAAGCGAGATAGAAGGAGTTTCATAGTGCCCACAGTCAGAGCATCTCCATCTTCAACTTTATCCAGGTTTGTAGCGGCTATGGAAGCAAGCGGAGGTATCTCCCGAAAGGGGGGAGTTTGCGGTACTGTTTCTGTAACAGAGGAACCAGTGGGTTTAGGGCCCGGCAACTTAGGGGATGACTTGAAAAATGAAAGCTGCTGCGTGGGCTTAGACGGCTTGCTGCGTCTGGACGGCATGCTAAGGCCAGGGTAAGAGAGCTCGGCAGTTCTGATCACGTAAGATATGGAAAGTTGAGGCTCCGCTGTCTCTGGTATTACCAGGATGTCATGTAGATATTGGCAAGGGTAGGGGGTACTGCTCCCTTTACATTGGCATGAGCAAGGCTTGCAATGCTATGTAACTAGCCATCCTCTTCTTTGTGCCTATGTGTCGTTGGGGGGGACTTCTATCCCGCACTCCAGGTCGCCCAGGTACACTAAGGGTCAGGACGCAATTTGCAGAGGATCAGGATAAAGCCCAATTCCACCCGGACAGATAATACTACCTTGCCGAGGGAAGGTTCTTGGTGGCACCAGGTGTAGGGCCAGGAGTGTGGCACTGCGCCGTGCTTCCCGAGCACTCTCTGCACAGCTCCAGGATCTAATATGAGAGACCTGTGGGTCGCATGACTCTGCTTCTCCTTCCTGCTCCCTCCAATGGGCCACCCGCAGCCGTGGGTGTATCCGCAGAGGGGTCGGGGACACACAGGCTCTCCCAGTATCCACGGGCAATTTCGGTGTGTACTGATGAGGTGAGTGAGGGGGGGACTTCGTCTATCGCTTAATGGGGACCCGCACCCCTGAGTACGTCCCAGCGTCTCCAGAGCATAGATGGCTGAGAGCGCTCCTTTTCTTTTGTTCTGGCCGCACACTTTCTGATAGGCAGGGGGGGGGAGGGGGGAGTCCCGTCCGGAGCAGTGCGCCGCTGGTAGCTGGTAAAGGGACCCGGCACCAAGGGGGGGAGACGAACAGCCACTTCTATGGAGTGGACCCTTCTATCCGCTCACCTCCAGGGCCGCCAGATGTCTCCTCCGAGCCTCCGCCGTCCTGCCTCCCGTTCTCCTGTCTCCAAGATGGCCGCCACTCGTGTCCCGTCGTGCGCTTCACGGCTTCTATCTGAGCCTGGGCCTCCTCCCGCCGGCCAGCGGGGACCTCCGGTGAGTCCTCTGAGACGCCCTTGCAAGGGGTGTGATGGTAGCCGGTCCGTCGATCGTTCCGGGCAGGCCGATCTCTCAGCTGGGGTGCAGTGTGAAAATTTAGGCCCCGGCTTCTGGGTGTTGAGTAGGCCGCAATCCGCGGGAGCCAGGAAACCGGCTCCCCGATTCCGCAGCTCGTACTCGCCACCTGTAGTAGCACTCTAGGGATATGATCCAGTGGATTTGGATCAATTAGGATAGGGTGAGGCTGTGATATTATGATTTAACTCTCAGGTCCCTGAGAGCTCACTGAAAACGCAGCCTGTTCATACATCCTCCAGGCCACGCCCCCATCCTTGAAGTTTCTTGTTGAGGCGAGACGCCATCATGTCTCATTGAGGAATTCCCCAAAGACTTGTCACTTCTGTGAAAACTTCTTGAAGAAGACCCCCCTCTCCTGGACGGAGATTGTGTCTGCTGTGGAAGTCTATTTCTCCGTTGTCTACACCCGGAACGAAGACCGCTAATAGAGCGTTTACATGCCTTTCCGCCCAGCAGAAAACTTTTTTCGGCTCCTGCCATTGCCGCTTTTCTCCTCATTCCGCCCTAGCGGCTTACTTACACCACCTCTGTTAAGTCGTCCGACAGAATTAAGACGGGCAGATCACGAAGAAGATGTTCCGTTGTAAACCGCTCTTAATTCCAGAATGCTTATTGCAGACAAGCTTGCCGGCTTGACAGTTTCCCTTGGAAATTCTTCCCCTAGAAAGACTGCTCCCCAGTCTCGGAGACTTGTATCCATGGACACCAGGATCTAATCCTGGATCCCAAACCTTTGGCCCTCTAGGAGGTGAGAACTGTGAAGCCACCACAGGAGAGATATCCTGGTCCTGGAAAATAGGATTTCCGGTGCATGTGTCCGGCATTTGACCTGCTCACTGAATGGCCTCGTAGGCCGCAACCATCTTCTTCATCAATGGAACGTATTGATGGGTTTACACTGTTGCAACCCTGATCCGACTCTGGATCCTCAAATCTCTTTCCACCAGAAAAAACAAACTCTCAACAGGTCAGTATCTAATCTTATTCCCAACTCCTACATCTGCGTCGTTGGGAGCAACTGCGATTCCCTGTGTTGAAGAACTGTCAGAGAGAAACAACGATTTGTACCCCTTGTTTCTTGACCTCGCCGTAGTCAGGAGAGCGTTCTGTACGAACAATAATGGCTCTTACTATTGAAGGAAAACCATCATACTGCCATCATTCCTGTGAAATGACAATGACAATCCTGAATAGCAAACCCAGGCAAGCTTAGTGCGTATGAAAACGCATTTAAACCATCTTTCTTCTTTTACAGGCTGGAGATCCCTGCCCTGAGAGATTCCAACTTGTAGTTCAACTTCTCAAGAATAAATCTTTTTGGGACTGTTCTGACCGAGCTGTCCGGTCTCAGAAGCCCGAAAAAGCCTGAATAACAGCTTATTCCTTTTTTTTTTTATGACAGGGACAGCAGGACAATGTCCTGATCCTGAACCAACCTTTGTATGGCGTCGCATACTACCTCCCAGTCCAGAGGAGAATCGGTAAGATCTATTTTAAAAATCAGTGAGGGGAATCATCTGGAAACTCGAGTATGTCCCTCTTTGGACTTTATTCTTAACTCACTGTGTCAAGTCCATTCCAGGACTGACTGAGGAGTATTAGACGAGTTCCCACCGGTGTGGGCTCCAGCAAGATAGACCCAGCGACCTGCGGTGGATGTGGTAGAAACAGAGGACGATATCTGCTTCTGTGAACTTGAAAAGGCCGCAGACTTCTAACCTTTTCACCTTCCTCTACCTGCAAAGAAGGGGAAAACAAAACGGTATCCAACCGGTCAAATGACTACATCCCTCAAAAAATGTGTCACCAACCGTTGTGAGGGAACATAGCTCAGGACGGTAGACTTACCAGTGGTATCTGCCGAGATCAACTTAACAAAGCCATTCCCAAACCAGGTTACACCTTCATAGGGAAGATACTCCAGTATTTCTCGGAGTCAGTGCATACCTCTTGTAGTCACACGGCAGCATGCTGCAATGTTCTAGATAAGACCCAACTGAAGGAATATTCCATCTCTCCCCAGGGTAATTATATCGGATAGCAAGGTAACCGACTATTTCTGAATACAAACACTCCCCCATGGGTATGTAATGCAAATATCATCAAAACATATAATTAAAAAATCACTTAGCTTCCTGTATACGATCCTTTGTGACAGGGCCCCGTGCAGACCAGGGGTTGATGTTCACTTTATTCTATCCACGGCGGGAAAAGAATAAACACTCGTACTCCTCGAGAAGATTTAAGACCATCTCGTCACGGCTGACCTAGAGCTTTATCAACAGATCGACCAGCACATAAAAAGGAATAACTTTACTTCAGCATTCATTAGAAATCGTAATATGAATATACATATTTAAATACACATATACAGTGGTGCAAGTAGAAAAAATGTCTTACGGGTACTGTGTGCGCAAAAAAAATGGGTGTGGCCAATGAAAATGGGGGCGTGATACACATATGGGGGGAGGGGCAGATACACGTATGACACCAATAGTGCCAGATACACGTGGCCCCACAGTACCAGATATACATTGCCCCACAGTGACAGATATACATTGCCCCACAGTGCCAGATACACATTGCCTCACTGTGCCAGATACACAAATGCCCCCAGAGTGCCAGATACACAAATGTCCCCAGAGTGCCAGATACACATTGCCTCACAGTGCCAGATACACATTGCCCCACAGTGCCAGATACACAAATGCCCCCAGAGTGCCAGACATACATTGCCTCACAGTGTTAGATACACATTGCCCCACAGTGCCAGATACACAAATGCCCCCACTGTGTCAGATATACATTGCCCCCCAGTGCCATATACAGAAATGCCCCCAGTGCCAGATATGCCCACAGTGCCAGATATGCCCCCAGTGCCAGATACAGAAATGCCCTCAGTGCCAGATACACAAGTATGCCCCCATTGCCAGATATGCCCTCAGTGTCAGATATGCCTCAGTGCCAGATACACATGTCTCCGCAGTGCCAGATTTGGCCACAGTGCCAGATACACATGTCCCCCCAGTGCCAGATACACATGTCCCCCCAGTGCCAGATATGCCCCCAGTGCCAGATACACATGTCCTTCCAGTGCCAGATATGCCCCCAGTGCCAGATATCCCCCAGTGCCAGGTACACAAGTCCCCCCCAGTGCCAGATATGCTCCCAGTGCCAGGTATACATGCCCCCCCAGTGCCAGATATCCCCCAGTGACAGGTACACAAGTCCCCCAGTGCCAGATATGCTCCCAGTGCCAGGTATACATGCCCCCCCCCCCAGTGCCAGATATGCTCCCAGTGCCAGGTATACATGCCCCCCCCAGTGCCAGATATCCCCCAGTGCCAGGTATACATGCCCCCCCCAGTGCCAGATATCCCCCAGTGCCAGGTATTCATGCCCCCCCAGTGCCAGGTACACATGCCCCCCCAGTGCCAGATATGCCCCCAGTACCAGATATCCCCCAGAGCCAGGTATACATGCCCCCCCAGTGCCAGATATCCCCCAGTGCCAGGTATACATGCCCCCCCAGTGCCAGATATCCCCAAGTGCCAGATATACATGCCCCCCCCCCAGTGCCAGATATCCCCCAGTGCCAGTTATAACATGCCCCCCCAGTGCCAGATATCCCCCAGTGCCAGGTATACATGCCCCCCCCCCCCCAGTACCAGATATCCCCCAGTGCCAGGTATAACATGCCCCCCCCCCAGTGCCAGATATCCCCCATTGCCAGGTATACATGCCCCCCCCCCCCAGTGCCAGATATCCCCCAGTGTCAGATATACATGTCCCCCCCCTCCCCCCTCCCTTGCTCACCGCTGCCGCTGCCGTCCTGTCTGTGTGAGGGGAGGAGAGTGCAGCCTGCGCCTCTCCTTCCCCTCAGTCTCCGGCGGGTGTCTCAGTTTAATTCAGCGGCGGTATGGCAGGTGCGGCGGGGAGCAGCAGAGTGAGGGAGGGAAGAGGAGCGGCGGCCCGTCGGTGTGGGTACGGCGTACCCACGGCTAAATTCTTACGGGTACGCCGTACCCACCTGTACCCACACACTTGCACCACTGATATACACACATATTCTATATATATATACACATCATACGTATATGTATTTTGTCAGGAACAGCAGGGTCCCTAGTGACATTAATGTGATCTGAATGTGTATGAACATGCACTGAATGCCATTGTTGTGGATCTAACCAGGAAACATTATGGTCGACATAAAACATAGTATTCGTCGACAACAGGGAGTAGCAACCGGACAAAATAACATTCTTGCGACTCAGAGGGGTCTGAGGGAAATATATATACATAATGTTAATATCACTCCCCCACAAATACTACCACGTCTGTGCTAAGCTACAGCTCAATGTATCCGTACCATATATATATATATATATATATACACAGGTATCATGTTAATTTACACCCAGTAATACAGTTGGTGCCGACAGGGTCACCCACATACGACTGTGTCTTCCCATATAGTGCTTACTTTAGAAAATCTTACAACTTCATCTACTGAATCAAGTACCCTCAGGAGTCGGCAACGCCGACAGAGGGATCCCATAGCTGTTTGTGGCAGAGCACTCACACATGTCGACACACGTGTCCTAAATTGCTATAATGGGTAGATTCCTGACAGGGAAAACACAGAAACTTTTCAACAACTCATTTATACATATACAGTATAGAGCTTTTATATATGAGCCCATAGTGCCCCCAGCAACTGTGCCCCCCTCCGTTTTACACTGTTAAATTTTTCACAGTGTTTTGGCGGGCCAGCGTCTCTGTGAGGAGAAAATGGCACTGTATAGAGTTGTGAGGGCTAAGCCACGCCCCCTGCTCGGCGCGCTTCAGCCCCGCTATTTTTCACAATTTTTTACTGGCGGGGGTCTGTATACAGTGCCTATGCACTGTATACTACTTTGCCAGGATATTATATGAGGTAAAATTGCTGCCCAGGACGCCCCCCCCTGCGCCCTACACCCGTGTAGTGCCGCTTGTGTGTGGGAGCAATGGTGCGCAGCGCGACCGCTTAGCGGTACCTCAGAGACTCTGAAGTCTTCTGCCGTCACTGAAGTCTTCTGTTCTTCTAATACTCACCCGGCTTCTTTCTTCTGGCTCTGAGAGGGGGGTGACGGCGCGGCTCCGGGAACGAGCAGCTAGGCGTACCTAGTGATCAAACCCTCAGGAGCTAATGGTGTCCAGTAGCCTAAGAAGCAGAGCCTTTAACTCACAGAAGTAGGTCTGACTTCTCTCCCCTCACTCCCACGATGCAGGGAGCCTGTAGCCAGCAGGTCTCCCTGAAAATAATAAACCTAACATAAAGTCTTTTCAGAGAAACTTAGGAGAGCTCCCCTAGTGTGTGTCCAGTCTCTCTGGGCACAGAGTCTAACTGGAGTCTGGAGGAGGGGCATAGAGGGAGGAGCCAGTTCACACCCATTCAGAGGGCGGGATTCAATTATTTTCACCCCTTTCCACATCCATTCTGTTTCTGCCCTCAGGGACGTTGTATCATTATTTCAGCTCGCTACCCCCGTAGTAGCGAGGCACCCAACCCTTTACACAGCTAAACCTGATTACTATTGGTGCAATAAGCGCAATAACGGAGATCATTTTAGAAAGGAAATAGGGCGTGATATATCATTTAAATCTCACCCAAAGTCTTATAGTGTGCCCATGTCTCCTGCGGATCCCGTCTATACCCCATGGTCCTTTTGGAGACCCCAGCATCCTCTAGGACGTATGAGAAAAATACATTTTGTCATTTGTTGCGTTTAGTAGATAATGACCCGCCCATAGAAGTCACTTCCGTTCATACATCACACATCTTATGAGACTGAAATCAGAGTGGGGATGTTTCTGTGGGTGGGGGGAGCATTGGTTGAGAAAATGTAAATTTAACTTACTTCAATTTTTGTTTTCTCTCTTTATACTATTGTTCTTTCACGACTTCTAATTTGCAGGTACAGTTTGAGTAATGTAAAGTACTTTGACAGGGTGGTATTCATGTGACCGGCGGTCGGGAGACCGACAGTCACATGACCTCCTCCAGCATCCCGACCCCTCACTATCCTGATGGTCGGTATGCCGACCAACAGGGACTATTTCCACTCGTGGGTGTCCACGACACCCATAGAGTGGGAATAGAACCAGTGGCGACCGTAGGTCGCCACCGAGCCCGCAAGGGGCTTGCTGCACTCGCCCCTCCCCGTCAGTATGCTGCCGGGATCCCGGCGTCGGTAAGCTGACCGGCGGTCTCCTGACCGACGGTCAACCGTACTACACCCCTTTGACATATATCCTAATCTCATCAACGATTTTGAGATATTTTCCATTCATGGTAACAAACATTGAATTAAACCAGTGATGGGGAACCTTTGGCACTCCAGCTGTTGTTTAAACTATACACATAGCATGTGTTTAGCATGGCCATATAGCAAAACTGTAGCAGGGCATGCTGGGATGTGTAGTTCAACAACAGCTGGAGTGCCAAAGGTTACCCATCACTGAATTAAACTGTTCTGGTAACCAGTTAAGTTGGATCTCTTCACTGCCAGACTCCATTTTTCCAAACTTTGCATTCTATTTTGTTACAATGAGACTGTACATTGCAAATGTTTTATTCAACATGTCTTTACTGTATGACGTGCTGTGCTTTAATAAACACTTATTTGGAAAATGATTGAGGCTGCAACAGCAGTCTCCTGTTACAAATGTGTGCATCCGGTTTCTGCCAGCACCAAAACAATACTGTATGGCCCAGGGCTGGGGGTCATATGTTATGAGGATCCAGGGCATTCTGGGACCGAAAAGCTTTAAATGTTTAGTACCGGGTTCATACCTACCAAACCACCTAAACCCATACTTGCCTACCTGACCCTCTCCATGAGGGAGAAAATGCTCTGTTCCTGGACTTTCCTGGTAATGTATGATTGCCATCACCTGTGGTGAAACACCTTTCTTATCACTTAACTAGCTCACCACAGGTGATGGCAATCATACATTACCAGGAAAGTCCAGGAACAGAGCATTTTCTCCCTCATGGAGAGGGTCAGGTAGGCAAGTATGCCTAAACCCCACGGTAATCCTGTGGAGTGTATGGACCCTGAAGAAGAAACATATAATAATACAACCTGAGGTATCCTGTAAAAAATAAGAATTTACTCACCGGTAATTCTATTTCTCGTAGTCCGTAGTGGATGCTGGGAACTCCGTAAGGACCATGGGGAATAGACGGGCTCCGCAGGAGACTGGGCACTCTAAAGAAAAGATTAGGTACTATCTGGTGTGCACTGGCTCCTCCCTCTATGCCCCTCCTCCAGACCTCAGTTAGGGAAACTGTTCCCGGAAGAGCTGACATTACAAGGAAAGGAAATTTGAATCCAGGGTAAGACTCATACCAGCCACACCAATCACACCGTACAACTTGTGATAACCTTACCCAGTTAACAGTATGAACAACAACTGAGCCTCACTCAACGGATAGCTCACAACAATAACCCTTATTTAAGCAATAAGTATATACACGTATTGCAGAAAGTCCGCACTTGGGACGGGCGCCCAGCATCCACTACGGACTACGAGAAATAGAATTACCGGTGAGTAAATTCTTATTTTCTCTGACGTCCTAGTGGATGCTGGGAACTCCGTAAGGACCATGGGGATTATACCAAAGCTCCCAAACGGGCGGGAGAGTGCGGATGACTCTGCAGCACCGTATGGGCAAACTCAAGGTCCTCCTCAGCCAGGGTATCAAACTTGTAGAACTTTGCAAATGTGTTTGAACCCGACCAAGTAGCCGCTCGGCAAAGCTGTAAGGCCGAGACCCCTCGGGCAGCCGCCCAAGAAGAGCCCACCTTCCTCGTGGAATGGGCTTTTACTGATTTTGGATGCGGCAATCCAGCCGCAGAATGAGCCAGCTGAATCGTGCAACAGATCCAGCGCGCAATAGTTTGCTTTGAAGCAGGAGCACCCAGCTTGTTGGGTGCATGCAGGATAAACAGCGAGTCAGTCTTCCTGACTCCAGCCGTTCTGGAAACATATATTTTCAAAGCCCTGACTACGTCCAGTAACTTGGAGTCCTCCAAGTCCCGAGTAGCCGCAGGCACCACAATAGGTTGGTTCAAATGAAACGATGATACCACCTTTGGGAGAAATTGGGGGCGAGTCCTCAATTCTGCCCTGTCCATATGGAAGATCAGATATGGGCTTTTACATGACAAAGCCGCCAATTCCGACACACGCCTAGCCGATGCTAAGGCCAACAGCATGACCACTTTCCACGTGAGATACTTTAGTTCCACGGTCCTAAGTGGCTCAAACCAGTGGGATTTCAGGAAATCCAACACAATGTTAAGATCCCAGGGTGCCACTGGTGGCACAAAAGGGGGCTGAATATGCAGCACTCCCTTAACAAACGTCTGAACCTCAGGCAGTGAAGCCAGTTCTTTTTGAAAGAAAATGGATAGGGCCGAAATCTGAACCTTTATGGACCCCAATTTTAGGCCCATAGTCACCCCTGACTGTAGGAAGTGCAGGAAACGACCCAGCTGGAATTCCTCTGTAGGGGCCTTCCTGGCCTCACACCAAGCAACATATTTTCGCCATATACGGTGATAATGCTTTGCTGTCACGTCTTTCCTAGCCTTTATCAGCGTAGGAATAACTTCATCCGGAATGCCTTTTTCCGCTAGGATCCGGCGTTCAACCGCCATGCCGTCAAACGCAGCCGCGGTAAGTCTTGGAACAGACAGAGCCCTTGTTGCAGCAGGTCCTGTCTGAGAGGCAGAGGCCATGGGTCCTCTGTGCGCATTTCTTGCAGTTCTGGGTACCAAGTCCTTCTTGACCAATCCGGAACAATGAGTATTGTTCTTATTCCTCTCTTTCTTACTATTCTCAGTACCTTGGGTATGAGAGGAAGAGGAGGAAACACATATACCGACTGGTACACCCACGGTGTCACTAGGGCGTCCACAGCTATCGCCTGAGGGTCCCTTGACCTGGCGCAATATCTTTTTAGCTTTTTGTTGAGGCGGGACGCCATCATGTCCACCTGTGGCAGTTCCTATCGCTTTGCAATCTGTGTGAAGACTTCTTGATGAAGTCCCCACTCTCCCGGGTGGAGGTCGTGTCTGCTGAGGAAGTCTGCTTCCCAGTTGTCCACTCCCGGAATGAACACTGCTGACAGTGCTTGCACGTGATTCTCCGCCCACCGAAGAATCTTTGTGGCTTCCGCCATTGCCATCCTGCTTCTTGTGCCGCCCTGGCGGTTTACATGGGCGACCGCCGTGATGTTGTCTGACTGAATCAGCACTGGCCGGTTTCGAAGCAGGGGCTCTGCTTGTCTCAGGGCGTTGTAAATGGCCCTTAGTTCCAGAATATTTATGTGTAGAGAAGTCTCCAGACTTGACCACAGCCCTTGGAAGTTTCTTCCCTGAGTGACTGCCCCCCATCCTCGGAGGCTTGCATCCGTGGTCACCAGGACCCAGTCTTGTATGCCGAACCTGCGGCCCTCGAGAAGGTGAGCACTCTGCAGCCACCACAGAAGAGACACCCTGGCCCTTGGGGACAGGGTGATCAGCCGATGCATCTGAAGATGCGATCCGGACCACTTGTCCAACAGATCCACTGAAAGATCCTCGCATGGAATCTGCCGAAGGGAATGGCTTCGTATGAAGCCACCATCTTTCCCAGAACTCGCGTGCAGTGATGCACCGATACCTGTTTTGGTTTCAGGAGGTCCCTGACCAGAGATGCTAATTCCTGGGCCTTCTCCACAGGGAGACACACCTTCTTCTGTTCTGTGTCCAGAATCATGCCCAGGAAAAGCAGACACGTCGTAGGAATCAGCTGCGACTTTGGAACATTCAGAATCCAGCCGTGCTGTTGCAACACTTCCTGAGAGAGTGCTACGCTGATCAACAACTGCTCCCTGGACCTCGCCTTTATGAGGAGATCGTCCAAGTATGGGATAATTATAACTCCCTTCTGCCGAAGGAGTATCATCATTTCGGCCATTACCTTGGTAAATATTCTCGGTGCCGTGGACAGGCCAAACGGCAACGTCTGGAACTGGTAATGACAGTCCTGTACCACAAACCTGAGGTACTCCTGGTGAGGTGGGTAAATGGGGACATGCAAGTAAGCATCTTTGATGTCCAGCGACACCATAAAATCCCCCTCTTCCAGGCTTGCAATAACCGCTCTGAGCGATTCCATTTTGAACTTGAATTTCTTTATATAAGTTTTCAAGGATTTTAAATTCAGAATGGGTCTCACCGAACCGTCCGGTTTCGGTACCACAAACATTGTGGAATAGTATCCCCTTCCCTGTTGAAGGAGGGGGACCCTGATAATCACTTGCTAGAGGTACAGCTTGTGAATTGCCGCCAGTACTACCTCCCTTTCCATGGGGGAAGCTGGCAAGGCTGATTTGAGGTAACGGCGGGGGGGGAGTCGCTTCGAATTCCAGCTTGTATCCCTGAGACACAATTTGTATAGCCCAGAGACCCACCTGTGAGCGAACCCACTGGTTGCTGAAGTTTCGGAGACGCGCCCCCACCGCACCTGGCTCCGCCTGTGGAGCCCCAACGTCATGCGGTGGACTTAGTGGAAGCAGGGGAGGACTTTTGTTCCTGGGAACTGGCTGCATGGTGCAGCTTCTTACCTCTACCCCTGCCTCTGGCAAGAAAGGATGCGCCCCTGACCCTCTTGCCTTTCTGGGAACGAAAGGACTGCATTTGATAATACGGTGCTTTCTTAGGCTGTGAGGAAACCTGAGGCAAGAAAGTCGACTTTCCAGCTGTCGCTGTAGACACGAGGTCCGACAGACCGTCCCCAAACAATTCCTCACCCTTATAAGGCAAAACCTCCATGTGTTTTTTAGAATCAGCATCTCCTGTCCATTGCCGAGTCCATAAGACCCTCCTGGCAGAAATGGACATAGCATTAATTCTAGAGCCCAGCAGGCAAATGTCCCTCTGAGCATCCCGCATATATAAGACGACGTCTTTGATATGGCCCAGGGTTAGCAAAACAGTATCTCTGTCGAGGGAATCTATGTCGTCTGACAGAGTATCTGTCCATGCTGCTACAGCACTACACATCCAGGCTGAAGCAACAGCAGGTCTCAGTAGAGTACCAGAGTGTGTATACACTGACTTCAGGATAGCTTCCTGCTTTCTATCCGCAGGCTCCTTTAGGGCGGCCGTATCCTGAGACGGCAGGGCCACCTTTTTAGATAAGCGTGTCAGCGCCTTGTCCACCCTAGGGGATGTTTCCCAACGTAACCTGTCCGTTGGCGGGAAAGGGTACGCCATCAGTAACCTCTTAGAAATCACTAATTTCTTATCAGGGGAACTCCACGCTTCTTCACACAATTCATTTAATTCATCAGATGGGGGAAAAGTCACTGGCTGCTTTTTCTCCCCAAACATATAAACCCTCTTGGTATTAACAGGGTTAATCTCAGAAATGTGTAATACATCTTTCATTGCAATAATCATGTATCGGATGGCCTTGGTCATTTTAGACTGTAAATGTGCCTCATCATCGTCGACGCTGGAGTCGGACTCCGTGTCGACATCTGTGTCAACCATCTGAGATAGAGGGCGTTTATGAGCCCCTGACGGTTTCTGAGTCGCATGGGCAGGCGCGGGCTGAGACCCCGGCTGTCCCAAGGCTGCAGCATCATCAAACCTTTTATGTAAGGAGTTTGCATTGTCATTTAAGACCTTCCACATATCCATCCAATCAGGTGTCGGCCCCGACGGGGGCGACACCACACTTATCTGCCCTTGCTCCGCCTCCACGTAACCTTCCTCATCAAACATGTCGACACAGCCGTACCGACACACCGCACACACACAGGGAATGCTCAGACTGAGGACAGGACCCCACAAAGTCCTTTGGGGAGACAGAGAGAGAGTATGCCAGCACACACCACAGCGCTATATAACACAGGGATTTTAACTTATAATAATAAGTGATTTACCCAATAGCTGCTTTATATGTCTTATTTGCGCCTAAATTTATGTGCCCCCCCCCCCTCTCTTTTTAACCCATCTTGTACCTGGATACTGCAGGGGAGAACCTGGGGAGCTGCTTCCAGCGGAGCTGTGAAGAGAAAATGGCGCTGGTGTGCTGAGGAAGAAGGCCCCGCCCCCTCAGTGGCGGGCTTCTGTCCCGCTTTCTGTGTCAAAAAATGGTGGGGGTTTTTACATATATACAGTGCCAGACTGTATATATGTATTTTAATGCCAAAAGGTACTTCAATTGCTGCCCAGGGCGCCCCCCCAGCGCCCTGCCCCCTACAGTGACCGGAGTGTGTAAGTGTGCTGGGAGCAATGGCGCACAGCTGCGGTGCTGTGCGCTACCTTAAATGAAGACAGGAGTCTTCAGCCGCCGATTTCGTCGTCTTCAAGCTTCTGTTCTTCTGGCTCTGCGAGGGGGACGGCGGCGCGGCTCCGGGAACGGACGATCGAAGACAGGTGCCTGTGTTCGAACCCTCTGGAGCTAATGGTGTCCAGTAGCCTAAAGGGCCCTACTCACTGGCCGACCCGCCGCCGAGCTGCCCGACGGCGGATACGGCCGACGAGCGACCCGGCGGCGGGGGGGGGCAGTGACGGGGGGAGTGAAGTTTCTTCACTCCCCCCGTCACGCGGCTGCATTGAAGTGCAGGCAAATATGGACGAGATCGTCCATATTGGCCTGCATGCACAGCCGACGGGAGACCAGCGATGAACGAGCGCGGGGCCGCGCATCGTTCATCGCTGGAGTCTCCACACTGAAAGATATGAACGAGTTCTCATTCATTTATGAACGAGATCGTTCATATCTTTCCGAAAATCGGCCAGTGTGTAGGGCTCTTAAGAAGCACAAGCTAGCTGCAAGCAGGTGGGTTTGCTTCTCTCCCCTTAGTCCCATGTAGCAGTGAGTCTGTTGCCAGCAGAAGCTCACTGAAAATAAAAAACCTAATAAATACTTTCTTTACTAGTAAGCTCAGGAGAGCCCACTAGGAGCACCCAGCTCTGGCCGGGCACAGATTCTAACTGAGGTCTGGAGGAGGGGCATGGAGGGAGGAGCCAGTGCACACCAGATAGTACCTAATATTTTCTTTAGTGCCCAGTCTCCTGCGGAGCCCGTCTATTCCCCATGGTCCTCACGGAGTTCCCAGCATCCACTAGGACGTCAGAGAAAAAAATCTTTGTTTACCAGTGTGGTCAGCGGCCTTCACACCCCTGAGCTATGCGAGACACAGGCCATGTTTGTGTTGCTGTTTTGAGTGTGAAGTAGCTTTACAATCAATGAAACATCATCAACACCAATTATCTCATTCTGATTCGTAATTTATGTGGTAAATGATAAAACTAAAGTACAGAGCGACAAAAGCAACAAGTGGATAAGTATTATTTGGGCAACACAAGTATGCAGCCCAGCTTCCAGCTATTATTATTACTACTGACTAATAGTACTATTCTGGGAAATGACATTATGCTGTTAGCACCGGGCTGGGTGATGTCATGAGCGGCTTAGTATGAGAGAGTAGACAGTGCAGGGAGCCAGACACCACAGACAGCAGTACTGTGTAGCCACACGGGGAGGCCTGCTGCTGCTGATGCTGTCTATAGTCAGTAGGGGGAGCCAGTGCTAGCTAACAGCACGCAGCCTCAGGCTCCGGAGGGAGGGGGCGCCTGGGAGCCACGCTGCTACTGCTGAGTGTTGTCAGTGTAGAGGAGGAGGAAGGAAGCCAGCCATGGATAGCGATGATGAGAACGTGGAGGAGACGGTGGAAGGTGGGTGCTCTGTGCTTGCTGCCTCCCTGCATGCTGCTGCTGTGGCTGAGATCCAGCTCTGGTTGTCTGATTGCAGCAATCGTGCTAAAAATAGCATGATCCCAAAAAGGGAAGAAGCAGTGCCATGCAGAAGGGGGAGGTCTGTGCCATGCTCTCAGCAATACATCGATCCATCCCCTACATAGACCTCAAGCCGCAGGGTCGTTTACATAGGACTGCGTTTCACTTAAAGTGGGGACCTGTCTACTGTGGGACTAGTAGTTCCGTTTGCAGTCTAGCCGTATGGGCATGTCCGTAATCCCATAGCAGGGGGAGGAGAATGTGCATGTGCTCAGAGACCCACTAGCCGGGTGACGGCACCTTTCCCTAGACTGGGATCCAGCAGCAGCTCCCTCACAGCCAGGGAATTTATAGATCCACTACATGCTGTACTATAACCTGCCAGTGCTGGAGCTGCCAGGCTGGCACCATCGGGTGGAGCACAGAGGGTTAACATTGGGGATATTAAGCCCCTTTCCCTAACTATTTAGATGCATGCATTCTGCAAGCAGTTAATACAAAACACTGGCATTCATTAATAATATTACATTTTTATCTCAATGTCTCTCAGATATTTTTAGTTGAAAGAAGTTGGTTGCAGAACGGTGACTTGATTACTGGTCTCTGTAGAAAACACTGTAACCTGTCAGACAGGATTTCACCGCATCCTGGAATAGTCCGGAGATTATTAAATCAGTTTAGAAGTCTTTCAGTCTTCATGCATAATCAGAAGGTGGTGGATCTAATGACAGGGAGGTTGTTGACTACTATCACCACATGTCTGATTTACACAGGAATTATTTTATTTATTTCTCTAACGTCCTAGTGGATGCTGGGACTCCGTCAGGACCATGGGGAATAGCGGGCTCCGCAGGAGACAGGGCACATCTAAAAAAGCTTTTAGGTCACATGGTGCGTACTGGCTCCTCCCCCTATGACCCTCCTCCAAGCCTCAGTTAGGTTTTTGTGCCCGTCCGAGAGGGTGCAATCTAGGTGGCTCTCCTAAAGAGCTGTTTAGAAAAGTTTTTTTTTAGGTTTCAATCTCAGTGATTCCTGCTGGCAACAGGATCACTGCATCGAGGGACTTAGGGGAGAGATTTCCAACTCACCTGCGTGCAGGATGGATTGGAGTCTTAGGCTACTGGACACTTAGCTCCAGAGGGAGTCGGAACACAGGTCAGCCTGGGGTTCGTCCCGGAGCCGCGCCGCCGATCCCCCTTACAGACGCTGAAGAGACGGCAGAACGGAGGTCCGGAAAGCAGGCGGCAGAAGACTCCTCAGTCTTCTTGAAGGTAGCGCACAGCACGGCAGCTGTGCGCCATTGTTGTCACACGGCTCACTGACTCAGTCACGGAGGGTGCAGGGCGCTGCTGGGGGCGCCCTGGGCAGCAATATAATTACCTTTAGTGGCAAAATAAATACATCACATATAGCCATTAAGGCTATATGTATGTATTTTAACCCAGGCCAGTTTCTTAAAAACCGGGGAAAAGCCCGCCGAAAAAGGGGCGGAGCCTATTCTCCTCAGCACTCAGCGCCATTTTCCTGCTCAGCTCCGCTGGTGAGGAAGGCTCCCAGGTCTCTCCCCTGCACTGCACTACAGAAACAGGGTAACAAAGAGAAGGGGGGCATAAATTGGCGATATTTATATATTAAGAGCGCATATATAGTAAACAACACCTTCTAGGGTTGTTTATATACATTTATAGCGCTTTTGGTGTGTGCTGGCAAACTCTCCCTCTGTCTCCCCAAAGGGCTAGGGGGTCCTGTCTTCGATTAGAGCATTCCCTGTGTGGCTGCTGTGTGTCGGTACGTGTGTGTCGACATGTATGAGGACGATGTTGGTGTGGAGGCAGAGCAATTGCCGATGATGGTAATGTCACCCCCTAGGGAGTCGACACCGGAATGGATGGCTTTAGTTATGGAATTACGTGATAATGTCAGCACATTACAAAAGTCAGTTGACGAAATAAGACGCCCGGCAAACCAGTTAGTACCGGTTCAGGCGTCTCAGACACCGTCAGGGGCTGTAAAACGTCCTTTACCTCAGTCAGTCGACACGGGTACCGACACAGATGAATCTAGTGTCGACGGTGAAGAAACAAACGTATTTTCCAATAGGGCCACACGTTATATGATCACGGCAATGAAGGAGGCTTTGCAGATCTCTGATACTGCTGGTACCTC
Organism: Pseudophryne corroboree; assembly: GCF_028390025.1. NCBI lineage: Eukaryota > Metazoa > Chordata > Amphibia > Anura > Myobatrachidae > Pseudophryne > Pseudophryne corroboree. Next base: position 937,394,521 of record NC_086444.1, on the reverse strand, counting down.
AAAAAGGGGTATTATGTGGGGGGTGAAAAAACTACCTGTATTTTTTCCAGAATCAGAGGAATTGAATGACGTGTGTGATGAAGCGTGGGTTAACCCCGATAGAAAACTGCTAATTTCCAAGAAGTTATTGGCATTATACCCTTTCCCACCAGAGGTTAGGGCGCGCTGGGAAACACCCCCTAGGGTGGATAAGGCGCTCACACGTTTATCAAAGCAAGTGGCGTTGCCGTCTCCTGATACGGCCGCCCTCAAGGATGCAGCAGATAGGAGGCTGGAAACTACACTGAAGAGTATATACACACATACTGGTGTTATACTGCGACCGGCAATAGCCTCAGCCTGGATGTGCAGTGCTGGGGTAGTGTGGTTGGATTCTCTGACTGAAAATATTGATACCCTGGATAGGGACAGTATTTTATTGACTCTAGAGCAATTAAAGGATGCTTTCCTTTATATGCGAGATGCTCAGAGGGATGTTTGTACTCTAGCATCAAGAGTAAGCGCGATGTCCATATCTGCCAGAAGAAGTTTATGGACGCGACAGTGGTCAGGTGATGCGGATTCCAAGAGGCATATGGAAGTATTGCCATATAAAGGAGAGGAATTGTTTGGGGTCGGTCTTTCGGACCTGGTGGCCACGGCAACTGCCGGCAAATCCACTTTTTTACCTCAGACCCCCTCCCAACAGAAAAAGACACCGTCTTTTCAGCCGCAGTCCTTTCGCTCCTATAAAAAGCGACCAAAAGGACAGTCTTATCTGCCGCGAGGCAGAGGAAAGGGTAAGAAAGGGCAGCAAGCAGCCCCTGCCCAGGAACAGAAGCCCGCCCCGGCTTCTACAAAGCCATCAGCATGACGCTGGGGCTTTACAAGCGGACTCAGGAACGGTGGGGGGTCGACTCAAGATTTTCAGCAATCAATGGGTTCACTCACAAGTGGACCCGTGGGTCCTGCAGATAGTATCTCAGGGTTACATGCTGGAGTTCGAAAGGTCTCCCCCTCGCCGGTTCCTAAAGTCTGCTTTACCAACGTCTCCCTCAGAAAGGACGTCGGTTTTGGAAGCCATTCACAAGCTGTATTCTCAGCAGGTGATAGTCAAGGTACCCCTCCTACAACAGGGAAAGGGGTATTATTCCACACTATTTGTGGTACCGAAACCGGACGGTTCGGTAAGGCCTATTCTAAATCTGAAATCCTTGAACCTGTACATAAAGAAATTCAAGTTCAAGATGGAGTCACTCAGAGCAGTGATAGCGAATCTGGAAGAAGGAGACTTCATGGTGTCCTTGGACATAAAAGATGCTTATCTACATGTCCCGATTTACCCCTCACACCAAGGGTATCTCAGGTTCGTGATACAAGACTGTCATTATCAGTTTCAAACGCTGCCGTTTGGGTTGTCCACGGCCCCTCGGGTCTTTACCAAGGTAATGACCGAAATGATGGTTCTTCTACGAAGAAAAGGCGTATTAATTATCCCTTACTTGGACGATCTCCTGATAAGGGCAAAGTCCAGAGAACAGCTGGAAGTCGGTGTAGCGCTAACACAAGTAGTGCTTCAGCAACACGGGTGGATTCTAAATCTTCCAAAATCTCAATTGACCCCGACAACACATCTGCTGTTCCTGGGCATGATTCTGGACACGGTTCAGAAAAAGGTATTTCTCCCGGAAGAGAAAGCAAGGGAGTTATCCGAACTTGTCAAGAACCTCCTAAATCCAGGAACTGTGTCAGTACATCAATGCACAAGAGTCCTGGGAAAGATGGTGGCTTCGTACGAAGCGATTCCATTCGGCAGATTCCATGCACGAACATTTCAGTGGGATCTGCTGGACAAATGGTCCGGATCGCATCTGCACATGCATCAGCGGATAACACTGTCACCGAGAACAAGGTTGTCTCTCCTGTGGTGGTTGCAGACTGCCCATCTGTTAGTGGGCCGCAGATTCGGCATACAGGACTGGGTCCTGGTGACTACGGATGCCAGCCTACGAGGTTGGGGAGCAGTCACAAAGGGAAGAAACTTCCAGGGCGTGTGGTCAAACCTGGAGACGTCTCTTCACATAAATATACTGGAGCTAAGAGCGATCTACAATGCTCTAAGCCTGGCAAAATCGCTGCTTCAGGGTCAGCCGGTGTTGATCCAGTCCGACAACATCACGGCAGTCGCCCACGTAAACCGACAAGGCGGCACGAGAAGCAGGAGTGCAATGGCAGAAGCTGCAAGGATTCTGCGCTGGGCGGAGAATCATGTCGTAGCACTGTCAGCAGTGTTCATCCCGGGAGTGGACAACTGGGAAGCAGATTTCCTCAGCAGACACGACCTTCACCCGGGAGAGTGGGGACTTCATCCAGAAGTTTTCCACATGATTGTGAACCGTTGGGAAAAACCAAAGGTGGACATGATGGCGTCTCGCCTCAACAAAAAATTGGACAGGTATTGCGCCAGGTCAAGAGACCCTCAGGCAATAGCTGTGGACGCTCTGGTAACACCGTGGGTGTACCAGTCAGTGTATGTGTTCCCTCCTCTGCCTCTCATACCAAAGGTACTGAGAATTATACGGAAAAGAGGAGTAAGAACAATACTGGTAGCTCCGGACTGGCCAAGAAGAACTTGGTATCCGGAACTTCAAGAGATGCTCACGGAGGATCCGTGGCCTCTACCTCTAAGAAGGGATCTGCTTCAGCAGGGACCTTGTATGTTCCAAGACTTACCGCGGCTGCGTTTGACGGCATGGCGGTTGAACGCCGGATTCTAAAAGAGAAGGGCATTCCTGAGGAAGTTATTCCTACTTTAATTAAAGCCAGGAAAGAAGTGACCGCACAACATTATCACCGCATTTGGAGAAAATATGTTGCGTGGTGTGAGGCCAAGAAGGCTCCAACGGAAGAATTTCAATTGGGTCGATTCTTACATTTCCTGCAAGCAGGATTGTCTATGGGCCTCAAATTGGGGTCCATTAAAGTTCAAATTTCGGCCTTATCTATTTTCTTCCAGAAGGAATTGGCGTCAGTGCCTGAAGTACAAACTTTTGTCAAAGGTGTACTACATATACAACCCCCAATAGTGCCTCCAGTGGCACCGTGGGATTTGAACGTGGTTCTAAATTTTCTCAAATCTCATTGGTTTGAGCCTTTAAAATCGGTAGATTTAAAATACCTTACATGGAAGGTAACCATGCTGTTGGCCCTGGCTTCAGCCAGGAGAGTTTCGGAGTTGGCAGCTTTGTCATACAAAAGCCCATATCTGATATTCCATTCGGACAGGGCAGAATTGAGGACACGTCCTCAATTTCTCCCTAAGGTGGTTTCGGCATTTCACTTGAACCAGCCTATTGTGGTGCCTGCGGCTACTAGCGACTTGGAGGACTCCAAGTTACTGGACGTTGTCAGAGCATTAAAAATATATATTTCAAGGACAGCTGGAGTCAGAAAATCTGACTCGTTGTTTACATTGTATGCACCCAACAAGTTGGGTGCTCCTGCGTCTAAACAGACGATTGCACGTTGGATATGTAGTACAATCCAACTTGCACATTCTGTGGCAGGCCTGCCACAGCCTAAATCTGTAAAGCCCCATTCCACAAGGAAAGTGGGCTCATCCTGGGCGGCTGCCCGAGGAGTCTCGGCATTACAACTTTGCCGAGCAGCTACGTGGTCAGGGGAGAACACGTTTGTAAAATTTTACAAATTTGATACTCTGGCTAAAGAGGACCTGGAGTTCTCTCATTCGGTGCTGCAGAGTCATCCGCACTCTCCCGCCCGTTTGGGAGCTTTGGTATAATCCCCATGGTCCTGACGGAGTCCCAGCATCCACTAGGACGTTAGAGAAAATAAGAATTTACTTACCGATAATTCTATTTCTCATAGTCCGTAGTGGATGCTGGGCGCCCATCCCAAGTGCGGATTGTCTGCAATGCTTGTACATAGTTATTGTTACAAAAATCGGGTTATTACTGTTGTTGTGAGCCATCTGTTCAGAGGCTACTTCGTTTGTGTTATCATACTGTTAACTGGGTTCAGATCACAAGTTGTACGGTGTGATTGGTGTGGCTGGTATGAGTCTTACCCGGGATTCAAGATCCTTCCTTATTGTGTACGCTCGTCCGGGCACAGTACCTAACTGAGGCTTGGAGGAGGGTCATAGGGGGAGGAGCCAGTACGCACCATGTGACCTAAAAGCTTTTTTAGATGTGCCCTGTCTCCTGCGGAGCCCGCTATTCCCCATGGTCCTGACGGAGTCCCAGCATCCACTACGGACTATGAGAAATAGAATTATCGGTAAGTAAATTCTTATTTTTATATTGCTTCCTAGTTACTTAATTACCTAGTCATATTTCCGACACATATGCAGATCGTTTGTTGTGACAAAGGGAAGTAATCCGAGTATGTTTAAATTATTCTAAAAGATCATCATTATTGATTTGATAACGTGGAATATTCTAAGGAAACTAGTCCCCATTCCGTTGGTGGTTGTGACAAAGCACATGACAAAAAAACTACAGTAGTTAAATGGCTTTTGTTTGTATTTTTAATCCAGTTCATTCACATAACCTCCCATCTGTGTATATCTATATTTAAAAAATAAATCACATACTGCTTTTATTTTCTGGTGTCAATTCCTGACACACTTGTTGTGAATCACTAATAACAGAATTACATTAATATGATCCATACAGAATATGCTGTAGTGTAGGTTTATTTACATTTGGCCAACATTAGAATTTAGCATTTAATTGACTTCTATATGCGTGTTTGGTAAAAAAAAAAAGCTAATACTTCTTGGAGCTAATTCAGGCCTGTTCACTCGCTAGGTGTTTTTTGCAGTCCGGCGTTTGCATAGTCGCCGCCCATAGGGGAGTGTATTTTCGCTTTGCAAGTGTGCGAACGCATGTGTAGCAGAGCTGTACAAACAGATTTTGTGCAGTCTCTGAGTAGCCCAGTACTTACCCAGCCGCTGTGAACACTTCAGCCTGTCCGGGACCAGAATTAACATCAGGAACCCTCCCTGCAAACGCATAGACACAACTGCGTTTTTCCAAACACTCCCAGAAAATGGTCAGTTGCCACCCACAAACGGCTTCTTCCTTTCAATCTCCTTCGCACAAACTCTTCGCTGAGCGGCGATCTGCTTTGTACCCGTGCAACGTGCGTGTTCATTGCGGCGCATACGCAGATTAGACCTGATCGGCCGCTGTACGAAAACACAGCCTAGCGATCAGGTCTGAGTTAGGCCCATTGTCAACTATGACCCCACCACCATTGGTGAAAAACCAAGGCTGGTAGGAGGGTTAATCGCCCTACATCAATAAGTTTAAATTGCGATGCAGGAATATACAAATGTATTTAAGATTTTTTTGTTTTTGTTTTTTTAATTCCTTAATAATAAAAGGTGTTTTAAACTCCCTCTTCTGACACTATAAATATTGGGGACATGCAAGTCCCTGCAGAACAGCCACCTATGACATACACTGCTTTGTATGATGTAGAGAAAACTTGAGTTTAGAAGATGTATTAGGGTCCCTGTCATAAAGTTTAAAGAAGTCAGGCAGAATTGTATTTTTTGTTGTGTGGTTTTTATCTCCTTGCTGTGTTTATACAGTGTTCATTTAGTTTGTTTATGGCATATGATTTTAGCACCCTACAGTGTGAAGAAAATAATGAACAGAACCACATTTCTTGGGCTGACCTGGATACTCTAGATCACAGGTTCTCAAACTCGGTCCTCAGGACCCCACACGGTGCATGTTTTGCAGGTCTCCTCACAGAATCACAAGTGACATAATTAACTCCACCTGTGGACCTTTTAAAATGTGTCTGTGAGTAATTAATACACCTGTGCACCTGCTGGGTGACCTGCTAAACATGCACTGTGTGGGGTCCTGAGGACCGAGTTTGAGAACCACTGCTCTAGATCAGTGGTTCTCAAGTCCAGTCCTCAAGTACCCCCAACAGGTCATATTTAAGGATTTGTAACTGTGAAAACAGGTTAGATATTTACTGACACAGCAAAATAGATTAACTCACCTGTGCAAGATTACATAAATCCAGAAAACATGACCTGATGGGGGTACTTGAGGACTGGAGTTAGGAACCACTACTCTAGATGAAACAAACTAATTTGACTTCTCTACCAGGCAAGTCTAGTGTTAAATGGTCAAAAAGGTAAAGTGGGTATATTTACTAAGTGTGAGTTTTTAGAAGTGGAGATGTTGGCCATAGCAACCAATCAGATTCTAGCTATTATCTTCCAAAAGGTGCTAGATGAATGATAAGTAGAATCTGATTGGTTGCTATGGGCAGCATCTCCACTTCTAAAAACCCACACTTAGTAAATTTACCCTTTAATCTGAAAAATTATTATTATTAACATACAGTTTAGAAAAAAAAAATCCTTTGAACCTTTCCTTGCCCACTTGTGCAGGGCAGTTCTGCGAAGCCCAGCTGGAAACTCGCTTTCCAGTGTTAACAGATAATGATTATTCAGCAACTCAGAGCTGTCCAGTGGTGTGAAGTAGGACATCAGTGTTGCACGTTTGCTTTGGTAGAGGCCTATATCTGTATCACACAAGCCAAACAGTGATCGCAAGGATTTTATTATAATGCTGCATACCTACAGCAGAAGAGTTATACAGCATTGAAGTCTAGAATGAGTACTTGCATTTCTTAGTGTGGACTGAATGAGGAAGCTGATGCTTTTAAGAGAAGCAGCAGCATTTGGAAGAGGACGGTGTTCCAATAAATAGGAATACTTTTTTGAGTATAGTGGCCCTTAACTTTTCTGGAGTTTTTTTCTGATGCAAAATGAATGATGTAAATTCATACATGTAATAAAATGTAGTATTCAGAGCACTAAAGTTGCCTTGCTTTCCCTGTTCCCTACAGTAGAACTTGGCAGACTATTAACTTTGTTACTTATGTGATACAGTGTTGGCTGTATTCAGGTAAATATTTGAGCTGCAAAAACTGTTTAATGTAGTTTAAATATTGTTTCAGCCAGAACGTGATGATTATTGATTTGACTTTTGGAAAAAAGTGAATATTAAATTATTGCTGTTGTCTGGAAATAATGTTATGCATTAAAAATGACCGCTGAGTATTTGTTCTAGCTGTCACTGGGGCTGAGGCAGGGGTGGTCTTCAGTATGCTGAATGTCGGGATCCCGGCGCACAGTATACCGGCGCCGGAATCCACGACCCGCCTGGAGGGAGAATAAAATAGTGTGGCGCGCATAGCGCGCCACCGAGCCCGCAAGGGGCTCCTTTGCGCTCGCCACGGTGTCGGTATGCCGGCGGTCGGGCTCCCGGCGCCGGTATGCTGGTCGCCGCGAGCCCGAGCCCTGGCATACTGTACTACACCCCTGAGGCAGGGTGACTACGTTGCCAGTTGGTGTGGCATGTTTTGCATTTTTTTTTCTACTGTGTATTAAAATAAAGTAAATGTGCAACTGCACTGTAGGTATGCATTAATCCTGTGACTGGAGAGTTGAAGTTGGGATGGGAATGGGCCTTCTTACGCAGGCAAAGTGCAGTGTGGGTGTCTTATTCATACCAGCAATTATGTGTATATAAGTGTTAGGGGCATATATTTTGCATCTCCTATGTGGTGGGTGCAAATACAGGAGGATGATGACTTGCCACAAATTAGTTGCATTCTGTATTGTGCCCATGAAGATCTGGACGCATCGTGAGGTGTGTAGAAATACACAATTTGTATTTTATTTTTGAGTAATCTGCAATCATTTTGATTGCAGCACTGTATGAGGCCTACATCAGTGCAAGGAGAAATATAGGCTTATTTTGTTTTTTATATAATCTTTTTCAGTATTTTAAACACTACAATTATGTGGGAAACCTTTTCTGGACCATATTAAATCTCCTCCACTCCAGATGATGGCTCCTCCCCACCAGGTGATATCCCCCTTCAGATGATAGCTCCTCCTCTCTATCGTCGGTTTAAATATTATTGATATACAGACTGTTCATTCATATAATTTTGTGCAAACTGTCCCTAGGCTTGTAGGTGTAGTTAGTCAATGCATAGTGTAATATAAAAATATTGTAAATATTCTAATTCAGGAAGTGGGTAAGTGTAATAAATATATATATATATATATATATATATATATATATATATAATCTGTTAGCATTTTATTGACTGGTAAAAATGCTTTGTGTATCTGAACTAATTACTGGCTTCCTGTAGTGGCATCTTAACTGATTAAGGGCCTTATTGTTTCCGTGCAGGGTAAATACTGGCCGCTTAATTTCTACACTGCAATTTGGTTTTGAGTTTGAACACCCCCCCCAAATCTAACTCTCTTCACATGTTACATCTGACCCACCTGCAGTGAAACTTGGTTTTGCCCAATTGCTTGCTTTTTTTTTGGTTTGCTAACGACCTGAATAACCTTTTTGTACCATACCTATTACATATGCCTGTATTACAGTGGTTCTCAAACTATGTGCCGTGGCACCCTGGGGTGCCTCTGGGTACTTGCAGGAGTGCCCTGGGTTGCTGGTTCAGGACCAGTTCAAATTATTTGTGGTTAATGTAATAGACGGTTATAAAATATGTGGACAAACATAAGCAAATCCTGTCTTTACCACATAACTGAACCTAAGGATGACATATAAACATAATTGACTTTAATATTTTTTCTGAATTTCTCAGTAAGAAATATTTAGCTTAGGGGTGCCGTGAAAAAATTCCGATACTCTAGGGCGCCGTGATTCAAAAAAGTTTAGGAACCACTGCTGTATTATATATTCCTATATAATAATATATACACTCCACTGCCTGGGACTTGCCCCTCACCCGAAGAGAGTGCAGACAGACAATAATCTTCTTTTCCAGGAGACAGTAGAGATCTGTTTCTGTGCTGTGACAGCAGATAAACAAAAGCGATTAAGAAGTTGAGGGATAAAGGAGTTTAGACTGTATAATACTCCTTCGAAGCAATGGATGGAGGTTTACAGACCATATTGTGATTTCACAGTTCAATTTATGTCCACTAATTCTATCAGTGACATCAAGATGGATAAATGGATCTTGGCCTCTTCATATATTACATTATTACATGTAAATATGGACGTTCAGTTGTTTTTTGGCATTAGTGCCCCAGAATAGTATAGTAATGTGACAGCTGTGACTTGGAACAGTCAGCTGCCTGACAAAGGGGGCTATTCAGAGATGAACGCAGATGGCTGCATACACACTCACATCCCCGTGATGATGCTCCTCCGATGACCGCCGCTGTCAATCACACTGTGGTGTCGCAGTGTGTAAGGTTGTGCATGCGCACTGGGGTCAGTGTGCGTGCCCAGATTAAATGGATGCGACCGCGCGGCTGCGTCCATCTCTGAATTAGGCCCAAAGTCTATTTAATTAATCCAGAATGGAAGATGTAAAGACCGCAGTGGTATCTTCTCAAACTCTTCTAACAAAGTGACTGGCTGGATTCTGTGTATAATAAATAGAACAATGTACTGTAGATATATTGCTCTGGGGTTGGCACATTTACCATTTACCAGCTGTCCAATATTTAACATGAAACAACTCCAGGTGTTCTATCTATTTTCTGGACAGAGATACCTTCCAACTTGCACTGCCCCACAATATGTAATGGATTAATAGCACAATTGTATGACGAGGTAGTGACCCCAGCATAATGAGTTTCACTCCTATGGTTATATGTCAGATTGGTGCTGAATATTAGGTAAATGTGATTGTACAACATTCTGTATTACAATGGATGGCCATGGTTTTCTCTTTGGATGCCAAATGCTCAACATTACAAGCCAAAATAATTCTGGAGTAATAAATAGCTACTAAAATGTTATTGTCTTCCATGTGCTTCCTTTTCTATAGTTATCCTGCTCAGATTGTTGTCTGGAGACAGACATTCGTCAGAAATGTGCAGTTATTCTTTAGTGAGCAGGACTAACTGTGGCCCGGCGCATACACTGGAGGTTGGGCCCAGGCTTTTTGACGCTGACCATGACTAAGTAGTGGTGATAGGTTAGTATGTGCATGGTTCCAAGTCTAGCAAAATATATGGTATCCGGACTCCAGGTCGACAACAAAAAGGTCGACACACCTTAGGTCGACGCCAATTGGTCGACACACCTAAGGTCGACATGGAAAAAGGTCGACATGACTTTTTCACAATTTTTTTTCTTTTTTGGAACCTTTTCATACTTAATGATCCACGTGGACTACGATTGGAACGGTAATCTGTGCCGAGCGGAGCGAAGGCACCATGCTCGAAGCATGGCGAGCGAAGCGGTGCACTAATTGGGGTTCCCGGTCACTCTACGAAGAAAACGACACCAAAAAAACATAAAAAACTCATGTCGACCTTTTTCCATGTCGACCTTGTTCCTGTCGACATTTTGCCCATGTCGACCTAAGGTGTGTCGACCAATCGGCATCGACCTAAGGTGTGTCGACCTTTTTGTTGTCGACCTGGAGTCCCAGACCCAAATATATATAGCCAGAGTTTGGGTGTGAATGGAGCAAACCATAAGGAACCACTGGAATTATATAATGTCCCTGTTCTTTCTGTGCAGGTGTTCTGGATGATGATGGTTTACCACATGGTTTCTGCACAGTCAGCTACAGCTCCACAGACCGCTTTGAGGGACATTTTGTTCATGGTGAGAAGAATGGACGTGGGAAATTTCTCTTCTTTGATGGAAGGTAAATAGCAACCTGGTTATATGTATATGTTACATACGCTGCCAACACAATATTCAATCAATGGGGAAATATATACAGGGAAGGGTCTTGTTCAAAACTTCTTCTTTTTTGTAGAACTATAGAGTCTTAGCACCTTCACTAAAAAAATGGTTGCTTTGCCAAGCATTATATACTATGGAGTAGGCTTAACCCAGGTACTCAATCCTCAGCTCTCTTCATCAGGCTTTCTTGTCCTGATGAATAGGGCACCACAAACATCTAATATGACAGGATATATTTTATTTGCCAACCAGTATAAGAATCAATAAATTCAGCTATTTGATGACAATAGTGTACACCGATGTATGAGCACTGGTAAAATTATAGTAAAAACCCTTATCCAGAAGACTCTAAGCATTCCAGATCTGTGCTTTTGGACAGAAAATTACTAATTGAACTAATATTGTTATAAATCATTAGGAGATAGAAACTAGTTTTCTTTTAAGAGATTCTTTATCTCCATATATTATTCATCACCAGTTAACATATGCCATTTTAGACATAATGTACCCTATAGCTGAAGACTTAGGGGGAAATTTACTAAAGGGCAGTTTTGTCAAAACGTCATTTTTTTGGACTTCCTTCTTTTTTTGTTTTTAGCAGTTCTGTAAATGGCAGATTTCCTACACGAAAAACAGCTACAAAACCACAATTTTTCAAATACACCATACTACGTATTACTGTCCAGATAATTATTATTTTTTTTACCTGTAGAGAATAGAAAACTTTATTTTTATGTAGTGGCAGTTTTGCAAGCCATTTGAGACAAGGTGGGGATTCAATTGCCAACGATTATTTCTTCCCGCCTTATTTGCACAACAACCGCCGTACTTTACAACAGTGGGATCTTGTACAAAAGTGTTCACTACCCCATAGAGTAGTGAGCACTTTGTGCGAATAGGGGTGCGAATTGGCCAGCAAAGGGTGCAAGACGGACTGCCATTGCCAGCATTTAAACACCGCGGCAAAAGCAATTCCCGCCATTTGTTGTCAATTAAATTCTTCCCATAAGCTCCAAACAGAAGAGGTACTTCTGATAGGCTCAAATGTATGCTGTTTGAGCTATCTAGCAAAACAGTAGATGAAGAGGCTCAATATAAATTATGAGTGCAATCATTATGTATTGAAAAAGGCCCCTAATGCATTAATTAATAATACTCTCATAAGATAACCTTTTGTTTGTCCTTATTTTTTCTTTGTTTTAACTCCTAATGATAAATGTAAATAACAAAACAGATGATAAGCTCTGCACTTCAAACAAGATGCAGCAATAAACCAGGTGGTCAACCTTAAAGATACAATATACAAAGGACAATGATTTAGCGCAACCTCTAATAGGGTAAATAGGAAACTGAGCATGAACTCTTTTTTTGTAAGCTGAAAATGTCACAACAATACCATATAATTGATGCATAATCTCTGATCCGAAGACTTGATAATTGCCAGTATATATGTCCTTCTTTGTATAGTAGAACCTTATGAATAGCCCAGATATAGCCACAAAATCCTCCTCCTTAAATATTAAGGCACGGTGTACTTCTGGTTTTCTCAGTCTCCCCCCGTAGTGATTTTTCATTCACCAGACTATATGCAACGGTACACAGGAATTCTCAATTGTGAAACACAGGAAAATAATAAACTTTAAAAGAACACAAAAGCAGGGCAGTGTAACAGATAGTTGGGTGTACAGTGCACACCAATACAAGCTCAAGGCAATCAACAGGTACCTCCCAGGAATGGAAGTCCACCATAGGACCTGGTCAGTGCCATGGTTATTCTGCGGTCTGTGCCAGATAGGATGCAGTGTGAAAGGGGTGAGCCAGCACAGTTTTGCAGGGCAGGCATGGGTGCAGTGTGAAAGGAATAACCTGGGTCCAATGTGCGGTGTGAAAGGAGTCTGATCAGCTTTTACACAAGATTTTCAGTAAATGGGATATAAGATAGACCCCTGCAAAATCAGTTGTTTATTTCAGTTTGCAAGCAAATGCTGGATGATTCATAAGCCTTCTTACCCAGATGCTTATTTGCTGTGCAATCATTTACGTAATGGACACATTGTTTTCGGTGTATGATAACATGTAAAAATGACATTCATTCTTTTGCCGTCGTCTACTGAAAGACCTGCTAGAAAGAAATCCTGCTGTCTGCTTCTTGGACAGTGATCCTTTTTCATCATGTGTCCAGGCTTGGGAACTGGGCTCGAAACTCAGCTGGGCAGACAGACTGTGCTTGAAACATTGGGCCTAAGTCAGACCTGATCGCTAGGGTGCGTTTTCGTACAGCCTGCAATCAGGTCTGGACTGCGTATGCACCGCAATGCGCAGGTGCGCGGTCTGCAGCAACGGGATGGTGCGAGAAAAAAGATCGCAAGGTGACTGACAGGAAGAGGCCGTTTGTGGGTGCCAACTAACCGTTTTAGAGGAGTGTCCGGAAAAACTCGGGAGGGATCAGGCGTTTGGAGGGAGGGTTTCTGACGTCCGCTCCGGCCCCGATCATCGCACTGGAAGAGTAAGTCCTGGGCTGTGCAGAGACTGCACAAACTTCTGCTAGTGCAGCTCTCCTGCACATGTGATCGCGATTTCCCCCTCTCCCTGTAGGCGGCGACTATCTGATCGCAGGGATGCAAATCGCACCCTAGCGATCAGGTGTGAATTACGCCCATTATGCGAACAATGCTGTGTGAAATTGTATGCACTATATGGGAATATAATTACTGGGCCTGTGCTTTATATTTATATATGCATAAAGTTATCTTCTTTCCCATAGACCTGGAAATATGTTATTACTGAAGTGTAATTAGACTATACGTGTAGTAAAACTATAACAATCTATAGGTTTTCTTGTGTTTTAATGACACATGCAATACATTCTACACAATTTGCCTTTTCATACTATGAACTGATGAAAGGAAGGCATTGGCAAGTAGACAGTGACACCACTGACTGGTAAAATTGGATGTACAAGTATATTTTGTGCAGGGAACATTGATAATCATTACATTCATTGAGTGTGTTTCTCTGAGCAGTTTCTGGCACTCTGGCCTGCTGCCTGTGCAGCTTGAGCGTTGTGAAAGGCCAACTTTGTGCAGATGAAAGTCTCCAGAATGTTATCATCATGAAGAATACATTATGGTTTATTATAAACCTACACTGAGAAAGAGGATAAAATCAGAGTCCTTTATGTGGATGCCATCTGAGCGAGGGAATGTGACACTGGAACATCACTGTTCTGCTAGCTCTGCAGTGTGAACAGATGAGAGGATCCTGGTGTAGAAAAAAACTCCTGTACTTGTTAGTGCTTGGGTGACACCATTATTTTCACTAGCTGATTATTACGAGGGTGGCTCAATAAGGAAGAGTAAGTCACTTGTTTAGTGTTCTCTACTTCATTCTAATTCCCCGCTAGGCCAGAGCCATTAGACTGTGCCTCGTAATTGGTCATACTGTCCCAACATCAGTTGTAAGATGGCGGGGCTGGCGGAAACATGGTCAAACACTGAGGTGTGTAGTGTGATCAGATTTCTGCGTCTAAAGGGCACATCAGCAGCTGAGATTCGTCTCCAACTTGTTAAGGTGCACGGTGATTACAGCATGTCATGAAAACAGGTTTGGTGCACTGCCTTTGATAACAGCAGGACAGACGTTCAAGATGAGCAGCGATCCAGCCACCCAAGCATGTCCACCACAGGCAGTGCACCAAACCAAAACCTGTTTCTGTGACATGCCGTTATCACTGTACACCCCGACAAGTTGGCGATGAGTTTTAGCTGCTGATGTGTCCTTTAGAGTCAGAAATCTGATCACACTGCGCACCTCAATGTGTGACCATGTTTCCGCCAGCCCCGCCATCTTACAACTGATGTTAGGACAGTGTGACTAATATGAGGCGCAGTCTGATGGCCATGAAGGGAAGCAGTGGTCTACCTGCTGTGGCCTGGCAGGAAAATAAAATGAAATAGAGAACATTGCACATGTGTCTTGTTACCGTACTTATTGAACCACCCTTGTACATATTGCTGAGTAGACAGACCAGTATAAATTTCTTCAAAAGTTAGGAGGCAGCACAATTTGCTTGGGGCGGGCACCCTGTTTTAACCAGACTGGACAACCAAATAAGCAGCCTCGCTTGAGCTTTGTTGATTTAGAAATAGTCTTTATCTTTGCTCAGTGAAACCCACCCATTAAAAGGTTAATGCTACACTTCAGTACAATGCAAGATTAGCAGTAACAGTACATGCAGGGAGATGGGGGTAAGGGACGTCTTCTGCACTAGACAGAATTTATAGTTTTAATCAATATTAGAATCCCCAAATTGTATTAATACATGTAAAATTATGCTTTCATGCCATAGGGGGTGCTGCCATAGACAATAACAGTGAAAAACAACAAGGAACAGAAAAGGATTGTCTCTTCGTTGGCGCACTGAGAGAAAGAAAGATTTTTTTCAATATTTAAAACATAACTTTTATTGGTATTACTTTCATAAAAAATTACCTAGCAATTTGAGAAACATATTAGTGAGAAAGTATATATAAAGTGAATTGTGCACTGTGAGTGATTAAATAAAGTGCTTGAAACAATAAAAACTGATTCACTGTGCTCTGAATATTGCTTCACTCAATTTCTTATTCTAAATTCGTATCACTATTTGTTATGTATATTTGATTATTATTTTTAATTCAATATTGTTCATGGTACATGTTATGTATAAATACAGATCAAGACAACGTAACTTGCACGTGTGGTGTGGAAAGGAATAGCCCTGGTATAGAACAGACCTCAAATTTAAATATTGAAATCAAGGGGGCTAGGACAACAGTCCCTAGATAAATCACCCGATGGTATAGTGTGAGTGGTTCTTTCCTTAGAATGTAATTATTTGTAAATAATACTATGTCATAGGTTCCTCCTGAAGGAATTTCATTGGCCCGTGGCTCAAATATAAACACTGTTAGTTAATCTTCCATATCACCAGGCTTTATTAATTTATGATCACACACAGTAATGAGCTTGGCGTGTATTACTCAAAAAATTCATAGATGCTTAATGTCAGCAGTACTTAATTGGTTAGGAAGATATTAATGTTTCTCCCCTAATACTGCTAATGCATGTAATGTGGATGCCTCCCTTTAGAACGAGTATGTCTGTTCCGTGCCAGGAGGGTTCCTTTCACTTAAAGCAATACTGGGATTGCACACACATTATAAAGGTGGATGAGTGTATTCACACCGTATGTGCACCCTATAGTCTTATTGCTATCATATAACAGCTGGTATACATATATGTTATCACAATGTCCCACAGTTGAAATATTGCTGTGAGACAGTATTTAATGTATATACATGTGCAGCGTAACGGGAATGCTCTATAGGGTTGCCGGCTGTCGCTATTATGATCAGCTGCCGCGTGGGGTTAAATAACCCCTTACTGCTTGATTGAATGGGCGGATGTACTTCCACTGTGTCTCTCAGTTTAAATATTACTGCGAGGCAATTACCAAAAAATTCAATAGAGACATTCCATTACAGATTACAGTCTTACAAAAACATTCTGATCTGTTGTTATGTAAATTAGTTCTCTCCTATTATGACAAGGTTTCTATTAACATGGCTTGTCGTTTATGGCTGTCCGCAGCTGATATAGGTTGCCTGCATTACATAGTGGTATTCTATGTGCTCCCTATATGTGACAGCTGTTATCTTGTGTGCGGGTTCTGACACACCTGACAATGCTAAATTCCTTTTCCTTATAACAACCCTTTATGAAGCTAAGAACACTGTACGCTGTTTACTTAAGAAGTACCGTAATGGTACGCTAGTTGCGTAACGATCGCTCAGCCGTAGGCGAGACGCTCAAGCGTCACGTTCGCTCACGGCCCAGCGATCACAGGACACGTTATTGGTTATGTCTAGGGTAATGATTCGCTATGGCGTAGCTTACGCTCGAGACCACGAGGAGGTCACCAGCGATGCAGACGCTCACAACACTATACCTTTATGATAAAACCTTATACCAATGAAATACACTGAATACCTTAATGTGAGTACAGGGTGTAAGTGCAACCTTGTGTAACCTGACTAACTACAAAGCTGCTTGAGCGTCACCGACGCTCAAGTGAACACTTAACACTGTTGAAAATACACAGATACTGGTTTAGGTTCCAAGGCCTATTAACTGTATTATCTCTAATATACTTGTAAAAGGGGATAACAGTACAATTGATACACTACAATATAACAGAGACTTCCTAACCACAGAACTAATACAAAAAGACAATACTACTCTGACCTAAATGCAATACAATACAATGCTATAATACTATGAGAGATATAAGAGAAAAGAGGAGAGAGAGAGATAGAGAGAGAGAAATTGGCTCACAGAAAGACAATGATTACGGAGAGAAACTTACGCACAAGGGGAAACGATCGCATGCGCCTGGACATCCAGCTCCCGGCTATCAGCAGATAACCGTTGATGAGAGAGTGAGAGCTGGATGTGGTCGGCCTGCCTATTTATGCCCCACACACAATGCAATCTCCTGGTCCTACAATCCCATTGTCCATTGGCCGAAGGAATTCGGCCCTGTATCATAACAAAAGGTCATAGGGTGATTCATACAGGTGGGCTGTGACGATTTCCAACAGCTCAGGTGGGTGGGAAACTGGGTTTCCCGCCGCATACCTGAGTATGTGTAATTAATAGAAATGGACATAAACTTCTTATGTCCATAACTATTCGCACGAGCGATTAATACGCTCCAAACCAACACCGGAATATTGCTAATTAAATACTCTTCCGATGGGTACCAAACACTGCTGTAGGATTCCTGTTAGACCTTTTGTACGATATAAAGAGGGATTCCTCAGCTCTGGGACATTGTATTTTAACCAAACTTTCAGAATCTATCAAAGGGACCATGATTTATAAACTACATTAATTGTGAACATTTGTAACGAATGAGTCGCACGCTACGACTACATAAACTCTACCGTAAATACGCATACCGCGCCTGCGAGTGCACGTTATTGCGGGTATGCGAATCCACGGGAGAGCGCATGCACGCGCAGCGCGGACCAGTGTGCGGTGCAAATATGGCAACGTGCATTGAGACATTTTTCTGACTTTGACAGTCCACCCTTTGGCAGTCAATAATAACTGCCACAAAACATTTAAGGAGAAAAATGTAAGTCAGGGGTTAATTGATTTCCATGGTTGGGTAGGGGAGGAGAGAGGAGAAGGTGTGAAGAGGGTATGACCTAGTGAGAAAGCAGAAGCATGTGTGTATGAGTCCATGTTTGGAAGGTCATGTATCATCGTGCCGTACGTGTGGTAAATCAAGCTTCGAGGTATTGCGAAGTATACATTTGAATTCCTTCTTATCCTGTGGTACAGGTCTGTGGATGGGCTGTCAAACTTTACCGAGCTCATTTCGGCTGTGGTTGTAACAAAATGGGGATGCACATTTTAGTTGATGATACATGAATGGGGGAGGTATGTGGTTGCTGATATCTGTGCCTGTATTCCCTATCGTCTATGTGTGTCGTTACCTGAGGGTTGTAGAGATGAAGATAAAGAACACTTACGAAAAATGCAATGATATTCTATGTCAGGGAAATGTACATCTGTCGTCGAAGTTGTGTTCGGTATCTGTTGAGAGTCGTCTTCTTTGCGCTGTTTTGCTCCTTAGGCATGAGCAACAAGCTTTGTCAGTGCCATCAGATTTACAAAAATGTTGGGCTAGCGTGAGTTTAAAGATACTAGGGAAACTGGGGATCCATGGCAAAGTTCATCAAGTGTCCATATTTAAAGTTGTCAAATCTTCTTCTTTGGTGCTTGTCTGTTGTCTGTATACATCTCGTCTCGTCAGCTTCCTCGTCCAAGGGGGTCTTTGTATCTGGGAGAAAAGCAGAAAAACAGGTGAAAGAAACGGACCGTATAATCGCATTTTCATCACATTCTGGTTTCTATCATTGGGTCATAAATCAAATCCAGGTTAATTACAGTTTCCTCACTCCTCAAGCTCATCACTTTTGTACTTTGTTTGCACCTCATTAAAGCCTGCCCGCATCTAAATATCAATCCAATCGATATAACGACACCCAAGATACATAGTAGAAACTTTCCAACATCCATTATGACTCCTTGAGCCCAATCTCCTAAACCGGAGAACCAATTTCGCGGGTTCAACCATGACACCCAACCAGTCAGCTCATTACCTACAGCAGCAAGGGTGAGATTGTGTTTTCGACGAAATTCCCACTTCAATTGGAGAATATCGTCCATCTTTTGGTCTATGACCTCTACCGGATCCTCGGTGCTATTTGTGATATACGTGCAACACTTTATGCCGTACTGTGTTGCCAATGTAACACAATATCCGCCTGTTACTGCTGTAAGATAATTAAGAACCATCCTATGCTGAACTAGTTCTGTTTTGTAAGCTTGAAGTTCTCTTCCAGTGTATCTAAATGTGTCATCATACATTTCAGTGATTATTATCTAACAAATTGGCGAGTGCGGAAATGTATCTATAATTCATCACTCCCCGAGCGGTACGAGTGAAATCTAACGCTACCAGAACCTGAATCCCGGTGGATTCATGGATAAGATCAGAGGCCGGATGCTCTAACCTTTCTGACAGTTGTCTTTTAACCCGGTGCTCGTAGTGAGTGTGAGTATAAGGAGCTTGGGCACCACGGTGTATGTCCTTCATTTTGTCATGTGTAACAGTCATCACTTCAGGCAATACTTTTCCAATATAACACAATCCTTCAGAGTTTGGGGCAAGCCATTTGTACGCCTTTCTCCCGCATATGAAATATGCATCATCGGGGAGAACATAAGGGACGGAGAAGGACATGACCATGTTACAAACCTTCCAGGTGAAATCTCCTGACCCTAATTCTTCCAACTGCTTAATGCACGTATCAGTTTGTATGACATGTGCACAGTATCCTGGTGATACCTCTCCAACTCTAGTAATCCTATTTCCTAAGGTATATCGATACCGAAAAGATTTTCCTCTACTGGCTATGTGGCGTACCAGCTCTGTATCTGTAGGCATTCTATCTGCTCTGTGTGAAAAGGTCATGGTGTGGTTACTCCATGACACTTCCCAATTTCCCGGTTTTCTGGGATTGGAGATGTTAAAACATAAGAGGGACCTATCCACATGGTATTGGTGGAGCTTCAAACTAGGAGGGCTGGAGATATTAAACCTCCGGTCCACCGGTCTCCCACCACTTAGCTCAAGTACCTCCCCTAACGTTAAAGGAAATGGTACTAGCCCTGATTTGCTGTGACCCTGAGGTACTTGAGAGCATACCCAACAATCTGTTTGGTTTAACACGTTACCCACTAAGGAGTGATAGTCACTCAATGGATGCCGGTCTATATGGATATTAAAACTAGATTGGCATTTCTTTATGCATCCATCTTCAACCAGATTATCACAGAGCCTACAGATACAATTTTCTTCAGCTAACAATCCATCACAATTTCTTCTATCGGATCGTTTTCTGATACTCGCCTTTGCTTGTTGGTTTGGTTGATCTTGGAAAACTACGCCTCCATCATCATAATCGGAACCCATTCCAGAACCTCTTTCGACCTCTATGGTACTCTCGCCGGAACAGACTGCTCTGGTCAACATCATGGTTAACATCAAAATCCGGATCACAGTCTCTTGGGGCAAGTCCATCTTTGAGGAGGAAATGGAGAAGAATGAGAAGGGGGAAAAAGAAGTTTCAAGGAAGAGGGGATGGGAAGTGGAGAAAAACAATAAAAGGGAGAGGGGAGTCGACAACTGCTTTCGGTCTTCAAGGCTCAGGTGCCGCCTCAATCCTCCTGGAACAGACACTCCAGTGATACAACCTCTACCGTCTGTTCCTTATCGCGGGACTTCTCTGGATCAGCAACCTTTTTGCAGTGGGATGAATGGACCCAAGTCTCTCTCTCAGCAACCTTCAATGCTGTGGTGCTAGTCAATAAGACCTGGTATGGTCCTTCCCATCTATCAATAAGACAACCTGAGCGTAGAAAATTTCGTATCATTACATAATCCCCAGGTTCAATGTCATGACAATTACTATCTGGTAATTCAGGAATCACCAACTTCAGATTATCATTTTGATTCCTCAACTGTTTACTCATGTTAATCAAGTACTTTACAGTTACTTCATTGTTACATTTCAAATCATCCTGAGGGTTAATCATGACATGCGGTTGTCGACCAAACAAGATTTCAAAAGGAGACAGATTAAGAGGGGACCTGGGAGTGGTTCTGATGCTATACAAAACAATGGGTAAAGCTTCTGGCCACGTCAATCCTGTCTCTGCCATTACTTTACTCAATTTATTTTTAATAGTGCTGTTCACTCTTTCGACCTTCGCACTCGCCTGTGGACGGTACGGAGTGTGCAGCTTGCTATCAATACCCATCAATTTACACATTCCTTGAAAGACATCACCTGTAAAATGGGTACCCCTATCACTTTCAATGATTCTAGGGATACCATATCTACATACAAATTCCTGCACAATTTTCTTAGCTGTAAACATAGCGGTATTTGTAGCTGCTGGAAAAGCCTCGACCCAATTCGAGAAAACATCTATACAGACAAGTACATATTTCAAATTTCGACATGGGGGTAATTGAATGAAGTCAATTTGTATTACCTGGAAAGGGCCGCCGGCAGGTGGGATATGGGATGGTTCTGTAGGTATTGCTTTTCCAATATTCTTTCTCAGACAGGTAAGGCATGACATTGCTCTTTTACTCGCATGAGAGGAGAATCCTGGGGCGCACCAGTATGCTCTTACCAATTTGCACATCCCCTCCTTGCCTAGATGAGTCAGCCCGTGAGCTGCTTCAGACAGACATGGAAGGTATGCCCTGGGGGCCACTGGTTTACCATGTCCATCCGTCCAGAGCCCTGAGGACTCCTGGCCATATCCCTTTGCCTTCCAGACTGCTCTTTCCTGTGTGGAACACAAATTCTGCATCTCACACAACTTCTGTGTGTTGATGGTATTAAATACCATCAACTGTGTGGTGTCTGTCCGTGTGGGGGTAGCAGCTGCAAGCTTTGCAGCTTCGTCTGCTCGGCTGTTACCAAGGGATACTGGGTCTTGGCTATATGTATGTGCTTTACATTTGATAACAGCCACTCTGTCGGGTTCCTGTATCGCTGTTAGAAGCCTTTTTATGTGAGCTGCATGCGCTATCGGTGTACCAGCTGCCGTCATGAAATTTCTGAGCCGCCATAGGGCTCCGAAATCGTGGACTACCCCGAACGCGTATCTGGAATCGGTGTAGATATTGGCTGACTTACCCTTAGCCAATTCACATGCTCTGGTTAGGGCGACCAGTTCAGCAACCTGGGCTGAGTGAGGTGGGCCTAGCGGTTCCGCTTCTATGGTGTCTTGGTCATCTACGACTGCGTATCCAGTACACAAGTCTCCCGAGTCTGACTGTCTGTGACAACTACCATCCGTGTAGAACGTGAGTTCTGCATCTTCCAGTGGATTGTCACTGATGTCAGGCCTTGCGGTAAAATTTTGGGTCAAATATTCCATACAATCATGTGTATCTTCCTTTGCATTAAATCCTCCTTCCCCATCACTCTCACCTTCCACCCTTTGTGTCTGACCAGGCACACCTGGGAGAAATGTTGCAGGATTTAATGCGCTGCATCTCCTTATGGTGATGTTTACGGGGGCCATTAATGCCAATTCCCATCTTGTAAACCTTGCTGATGAGACGTGTCTGGTTTGGGCAGAATTCAATAAGGCAGATACCGCATGCGGTGTATGGATTGTGAGGTTGTGGCCTAGCACGACATCTTCGCTTTTTGTCACTAGCAATGCTATCGCCGCAACGCTACGCAAGCATGTGGGGAGGGATCGCGCTACCGTATCTAGCTGGGCGCTGTAGTATGCAATTGGCCTGCTGGCATCACCGTGTTTTTGTGTTAGTACACCTGCTGCGCACCCAGCACTTTCTGTTCCGTATAGTTCAAAGGGTTTCCCATAGTCTGGCATACCTAGTGCTGGTGCCTGCGTTAGGCACTGTTTGAGTCTCTCAAATGCTGTTTCAGATTCGTCTGTATGCGAAATCCGATCAGGTTTGTTTGAAGAGACCATTTCCTGCAAAGGTAGCGCCAATATGGAAAACCCTGGGATCCAATTACGGCAATACCCACACATTCCTAAAAACGTCCTGATCTGTTGCTGGGTTTGTGGCAGTGTCATGTCTCTAATGGCTTGGATTCTATCAGCGGTCAGGTGTCTCAGTCCTTGTGTTAGACAGTGTCCCAAATATTTTACCTTAGTTTGGCATAATTGTAACTTGTCTTTGGAAACCTTGTGACCTGTGTCTGAAAGATGAAACAGGAGCTGTTTCGTATCCTTCAGAGATGCTTCCAGTGAATCTGAACACAGTAATAAATCGTCCACATACTGTATCAATACTGATCCACTGTCTGGTTGGAAAGACTGTAAACAATCATGCAAAGCCTGAGAAAATATACTTGGACTATCTATGAAACCTTGGGGTAACCGAGTCCACGTGTATTGGACTCCTCTGTATGTGAATGCAAACAAATATTGGCTGTCAGGGTGCAGAGGTACCGAAAAGAAAGCGGAGCAGAGGTCAATAACAGTGAAAAATTTGGCAGTGGGAGGAATTTGCATTAGGATGACAGCTGGATTAGGCACTACGGGGAACTGACTCTCAACTATTTTGTTAATCCCCCTTAGATCCTGCACTAGCCTGTAACCCCTCCCCCCACTCTTTTTAACAGGGAAGATGGGACTATTTGCGGTGCTGGACGTTCTTACTAGAATGCCCTGTTGTAGCAAGCGCTCTATTACGGGAAAAACTCCTAACTCCACCTCTGGCTTCAGAGGATACTGTGGGATTTTTGGAGCTATCCTACCATCTTTTACTTGTACAACTACTGGAGCTACGTTTGCCATTAATCCAGTGTCCTGTCCATCTTTTGTCCAAAGTAACTCTGGTATCTGAGATATCATCTCTTCTACTTGGGATGGATTCCTATTTGTCATAATGGAATGTGACATTAATTTTGATGGGGAGTCTAACATGTCTCGTACTTCCTGAGCGTGATTCTCAGGGATGTCCAAGAATACACCTTCAGGAGTACAATAAATGACGCAACCCATTTTACATAGTAAGTCTCTTCCCAGGAGATTAGTTGGTGCAGATGCAGCCAGCAAAAAGGAATGCTTGGTATGCAAAGGCCCTATTGTAATCTCGGCTGGTTTGCTAACAGGGTAGTGCTGGACTACTCCTGTTACTCCCATGGCTGGAATTGTCCTACCAGTGGTTCTCATGCCCACTGTCGAATTTATCACTGACTTGGCCGCCCCTGTGTCTACAAGAAAGTTTAAAGTTTTACCAGCTACATTGATTGCAATTTCTGGTTCGTTTCCAAGACTAGCAATCAACTTAACTGGCTGCAGATTACAGGTATGGCCACACCCCTATTGGGTATGCTGACCTCCCTGAATCCCGCTGGCAGCAACTACTTGTGAGGGAGTTAGCTGGGAACTACCAGAGGCATGCCAATCTCTGTTTGGGGGATATCTTTTTGTTTCCCCTGTATGTGGCTCAAAACTCCGCCTCTGTGGACCCTGCTCCCAATGTCGTGTGTTGTGTTGTTGTCTAGGGGGTTGAAAAGATCTTTGTACATTCTTTGTTCTACATTCTCGTGCAAAGTGTCCCGGTCTGTTACAAGAAAAACATGTTATTACACTTGCCTTACCCACAGGATTCGGTGGTATATACGCAGGCTGCCTTGTGGTCAGCGCCTGTATACTTACGGACATCAACTTATCACTTTGCGATTCCCTGTGCCTAGTGATGTTTCTGTCGTGATCAATAGCAGCCTCTCTCAAGCCGGACACTGACAGACCTCGCCAGCATGGTTGCGTGGTCTGAACCCTAGTCTTTAATGTTTCCTTTAAACCATCCATCAGTACAGATACTGCTACTTCCCGATGGTTTGGGTTGGTCTTAATGTCTTCTATACCAGTGTACTTTGCCATTTCTAATAGTGCCCGGTGAAAATATTCTGTTGCCGTTTCGGACTCCTTTTGCTTAATGGAAAATATTTTATTCCATTTAACAACGGCTGGGAAATACTCTTTTAGCTGTAAATTTATCCTTTTTACATTATCCTTGTTGTACACGTCTGTAAGCGGTACATCTTTATCCAATGCACAATCAGCTAAAAACTGAGTTGCATCAACATTGGAAGGTAAACAAGCTCTTAGCAGTATCTGCCAATCCTTGTTGTTGGGTTCTACAGTGTTACCTAGATCCCTGATGTATTTTTGGCTAGCAACTAAATCCTTTCTGGGGTCAGGAAATTCGGACACTATTGTTCTTAATTCCATTCTGGAAAATGGAGTGTACATGGCAATGTTCCTTATGGGAGTGGCTCCAGACACATCTGTTTTTCCATTGGGAACTGCTATCACCCTTACAGGAGCAATTCTAACAGCCTCTTCCTGTGTAGATTCTACAGCTTGTTGTGGTACAATTGTTTCAGTGTAGTGCATGGTGCCGTACTTACCCGTTGACACGACCTCACCTATCCCTCCGCTAGGGGCTTTCACTAATCTCGTGGGTGTCGCTGTGCCTACTGTGGTCTCTGCTATGGTGGCTGCAAGAGAGAGAGCTGAAATTGTTGCTGAATCGTCTTCTTGATCACACTCCTGAGGAAGGTTCAAAACAGGGTACATCTTGCACGGGTTAATACTTGCATGAGTTATTTGGTTAACATCATTAACATTTACAGTGTTACTAAGAGTTTGTGTTTTACAACCCAGTGCGTTTCTCTCCGCAATCAACTTCTCTCCTGCAATGTATGGTGGAGGAGGAGCTGTGGCAATCAACTTCCTGACTGCCCCAGATCCTGCCGCCAGAGCCAAACCTCTCTGTATCTCACCTTCCTGGTGCCATAACTGTAAACAATCATGATGTTGAATTCGTCTCTTTGTTGATTTTACGAGACATATCCTCCTCCTTAAATTTTGTAACACTTCTGGACTAAAGCTACCTATTCTTGGGAATTTGTCCCTGTCTTGTACAGTCATTCTCTCCCATTCATCACATAAAGATTCGGTGTGAATTCCATATTTTTCACACATTACATATCGTGCCGACCCAACTGGTCGGTTCACAGAATCAACCTGAACCAGGGTTGATCGCCCCCTACCTGAACAAATGGCCCCCATAATCTGCAGGCGTTGCTTATTCCTCCTTGAATATCAAGGCTTTCAGCGAACCCTTACAAACAAACCAAGATGTCCTTGGGCAGGCCGG
Organism: Pseudophryne corroboree; assembly: GCF_028390025.1. Classification (NCBI taxonomy): domain Eukaryota; kingdom Metazoa; phylum Chordata; class Amphibia; order Anura; family Myobatrachidae; genus Pseudophryne; species Pseudophryne corroboree. The sequence goes on along the minus strand of NC_086444.1, from coordinate 937,368,433 downwards.
CGGTGGTGGTTTATCAAGTACCCCACTTACTTCTCGCCCACGTTGGCCTGTGCTGCAATCACTGTAGCCAGAGCTGCTGTACCCAACCTAGGGCCCCTGTGAACCTTTAGTTTACTGGAACATATGAGGGTTACCCGCAGGACACTTACTCTTTCCAGTAAAGTTGGGGTTGTTAGATAGTTCCTGAGTGACCAGCGAACTTCCCTTCCAAAAATAAAAAATTACACAAATCACGTCAGAATGTACAGATAGCGTTTGTGACCACTTTACTCTAATGGTATTAGGTCAGATTACTAACTACTGCACACAATTACGTGCGGTCCAATCGTTCAGTATACGAGCACTACTTGTCATGTACTGAAAGATCAATGGAATCTATGTTTCCGGCTGCGATTCCTTCAGCCAGAGCTTGTATGGCCTATATGGGTTCTGCACCAACACCCCAGGCGTTGTGCCACTGGACTTTTATAGCGGACCTTTTACCTTACGACCTCCTGGTCTTGTTACCTTATGACCTCCTGGTCTTGTTACCTTATGACCTCCGGGTCTTGTTACCTTATGACCTCCTGGTCTTGTTACCTTATGGTCCGCTATACTCTAATGCTCAAATATTATTTAACCAGAGATGCCTCCCTAGCCACCGTATATGTCACTTACACGTATGTCCCTTGACGAGTACCCGGCTTTCCTTTTGGTTCCACCTTAAAGTTATATAAACTTTTGTATACAAAACACACTCACTCAACACATGTACACTTTTGTTTCTATATCTATTTCTGCGCAGAAATTGTCTTTAGGCCAAAAGTGTTACCAATTAGGAGCAGGATCTGTTAAACTAAATTTCAGATTTCCAAAAATAGATTTGCGTTATTTACCGCTTCGCGTTATCTACCGCTGTGCGTTAATTATCGCCTTGCGCTAATTATCGCTTTGCGCTAATTCAACTTTTTCGTGACTTGAGCTACGTGAGCGTAACCGGACGCTACGTTGCGTAATGAACGCTGCGTGCGTCTGCCTTTTGGATTGCGTACGCTAGTCTTTGTTAGCGACACGTGTACGCAATGCAAAGGATCCACCGTAACACAATATATTTTTATCAATGTAAATGATCCCTGATCATCTACCGCAATCCACACTGACTGCCTTGTATCTCAGACAAACCGTGTGTTTGTTCTATACTTTAACTATCACCTCTACTATTAAATAACAGCAAATCTCTTTTTAGCACTTTCTATCAACTATAAAATTGGCAAACAGGAATAGTGATATACGAAAAATGAAACAGAAATGCAGATATATGTATGCGTGCGTGTATACGCAAGACAGAAGAGAAATAAAAGTTTTAAAAGACACAAGCGTTTTGTTCTTACTTCCGGTTCCCGGATTCCTTCAGCACTCTTTATCTAAGCGAAGCAGACGCTTATCCCGTCAGCACTGTGAGACAACCTCCCACCCTTTGCTGGAGGGATAATGTCTGCTGATCTACCTAGTGCAGATATGAGAAGGATAGGACGAGCCCGCAATTGACAATGCTAAATTCCTTTTCCTTATAACAACCCTTTATGAAGCTAAGAACACTGTACGCTGTTTACTTAAGAAGTACCGTAATGGTACGCTAGTTGCGTAACGATCGCTCAGCCGTAGGCGAGACGCTCAAGCGTCACGTTCGCTCACGGCCCAGCGATCACAGGACACGTTATTGGTTATGTCTAGGGTAATGATTCGCTATGGCGTAGCTTACGCTCGAGACCACGAGGAGGTCACCAGCGATGCAGACGCTCACAACACTATACCTTTATGATAAAACCTTATACCAATGAAATACACTGAATACCTTAATGTGAGTACAGGGTGTAAGTGCAACCTTGTGTAACCTGACTAACTACAAAGCTGCTTGAGCGTCACCGACGCTCAAGTGAACACTTAACACTGTTGAAAATACACAGATACTGGTTTAGGTTCCAAGGCCTATTAACTGTATTATCTCTAATATACTTGTAAAAGGGGATAACAGTACAATTGATACACTACAATATAACAGAGACTTCCTAACCACAGAACTAATACAAAAAGACAATACTACTCTGACCTAAATGCAATACAATACAATGCTATAATACTATGAGAGATATAAGAGAAAAGAGGAGAGAGAGAGATAGAGAGAGAGAGAGAAATTGGCTCACAGAAAGACAATGATTACGGAGAGAAACTTACGCACAAGGGGAAACGATCGCATGCGCCTGGACATCCAGCTCCCGGCTATCAGCAGATAACCGTTGATGAGAGAGTGAGAGCTGGATGTGGTCGGCCTGCCTATTTATGCCCCACACACAATGCAATCTCCTGGTCCTACAATCCCATTGTCCATTGGCCGAAGGAATTCGGCCCTGTATCATAACAAAAGGTCATAGGGTGATTCATACAGGTGGGCTGTGACGATTTCCAACAGCTCAGGTGGGTGGGAAACTGGGTTTCCCGCCGCATACCTGAGTATGTGTAATTAATAGAAATGGACATAAACTTCTTATGTCCATAACTATTCGCACGAGCGATTAATACGCTCCAAACCAACACCGGAATATTGCTAATTAAATACTCTTCCGATGGGTACCAAACACTGCTGTAGGATTCCTGTTAGACCTTTTGTACGATATAAAGAGGGATTCCTCAGCTCTGGGACATTGTATTTTAACCAAACTTTCAGAATCTATCAAAGGGACCATGATTTATAAACTACATTAATTGTGAACATTTGTAACGAATGAGTCGCACGCTACGACTACATAAACTCTACCGTAAATACGCATACCGCGCCTGCGAGTGCACGTTATTGCGGGTATGCGAATCCACGGGAGAGCGCATGCACGCGCAGCGCGGACCAGTGTGCGGTGCAAATATGGCAACGTGCATTGAGACATTTTTCTGACTTTGACACACCGGACCTTAGAATTCTCAATTCCTACATAACATTACCCTAACACTAGTGATATTTCGTTTCCTATTCTCCTATTCTATAAGCATATTGAGCACAGTGACCAGTGAGCGGGCTTAGCGGCCCCGCTCGGAAACGCCGACGTGCACGTTTCGCAAAATGCTTTAACGAGGCAAACCCGATTGCCTGATCCATAGTGATTTTAACAGGACACTCAGCCTATCACATACAAATTTGTTATCACATGATTCATGGAGCCGTTATGTAAGCTTATATGAGCCGCATGACGTATACGGACTCATCACCGTGAACCGCATGATTAATTACATTGGTCCCTTGGTAATCTTATTCCTGCTTTTAAGGAAACATAAGGAGCTAGTTATTGAGTGGACAATTAATCGTAGTCCATATTAATATGCTCAGGCAGGAGCAATTGTCCCATTCGGATACACGTAAAGGTCAAAAATGATTCATTGAAAAATAATAAATAAATAAAAAATTAAAAAATTGATCACAGTCCTTGTTGATGTTCACAGCCAGCCCCGTTACTGCTGTTATAATGTTAAATGCATGAACATTGTGATGTGCCGCTTAAAAATCCTCATGATGAATGTTATGTCGTGTGTCATAATCATGATAAGTGATGCAAGTGAATAAGTGAATAAGTGAATAGTGCACTGCTGGTGCCATACACTGCTAGACAGAAAAAAAAGGGCTAGTGTATGATATGGATTTTATTTTTATATAGAAATAATAATAATAGTGAAGGTGGGTATAAACTGAAATAGTGGTAAGTGATTGACGGAAGGGCTAATTATATAGCCGTTAGAGATGAAAAAAGTGACTGATGATAAAATACAATTGTGGTGACAAAATAATCTAAAAATCACACGTGAAAAAAGTAAGAAATAAAAATTGAGTGAGTGAGAGAAAGGTATATAGTACGGGAAATTTCCCTATAAACCTAATTCCATCCTCCAATCTTTGGGTACCCTAATACTCAATCATTAAGTGGGATATTTATTGGTTAAATTAATAATTGTAAGTCCTCATATCAATCATCAGTGTGTCGGGAACTGGAGGAAAAAAAAAAAAAAAAAAAGAGAATTTGTGATCAACAATGTCTATTAGCACTTTAAAAATTATATTGGTGGCCAGACTGTTAAAAAAAAAAAAAAAAAAAAAGACAAATTGTTCTCTGATATTAATAGGAGAAATAAGTTTACCCATAGAGATAATCCATAATATAACCTTAGTAATAACAAGTAGATTATTACAAAATGGGGAGAGATAAAAAGGAATCAAAATATGTATATGGATAACATGAATTATTAATACTAATTGATGAAACAGATTGATCCAGAAATTACAAAAAATTAAGGAATATCCCCATCTTTCATAAGGGGTGAGTCCTAGGTTGGTATCTTTATTATGTCCATATTTGACCGTAGGTCTGCTTATGAATGATTGTTGCACCTCCAAAATAATGTTGAAGGTGGGGTCATGGGTACATATTTTGAATGTACAAAAATGAATATCCCTTTAACAATAGGTATAAGGTAATTCTAAAATGACATAAAGCAAAATTGGTGAAGAAATCGTATGAAAATATTGGGGGATTATTATTTGGTCCCTCTATTATCTACAGATGGAGATGGGCAAGATTAGGTGGAGGAGGAGTTCCATATTTGTCGATCATGTTCATGATACCAACTTAAGGTCACGATTGGGGCTATCATATGGGGCACTATGTAGAGTCATAAGAAGGGTAAATAGCTATTACTCTCATTCAGGCCTTTAGGGTGCAAGCTGTCCATCAGAAATATCATTTTGCACTCGAACCTGAGTAAGTCCCCATCAACATCTCCTCCCCGAATACCCGTCTCAAAGTGTTTCATGCCGAATGCTTGAAGGCCCTTGGCAGTTCCATTATGGTGCAGTAGAAAATGATTGGCAACGGGGGTAAGGGATTTAAAGTTGGCTTTATCTTGCCTTGCATTCCTTATTGTGCCCACATGTTCAAGCAGTCTTACTTTCAGTGGCCTTATGGTTTTACCAATGTATACCTTATTGCAAGGACAGATTAGTTGGTAGACTACACCTGTTGTTGTGCAGTCAATGTAACTGTCAATATACCATTTCTTGCCATGAGCATCTTTGTAAGTGGTTTTAGAAACCATAAATTGACAGGCTTTGCACTGTCTGCAGCAAAAAGACCCTTTCTTATGGTATATTGGTTTTTTTCTAGATGTTAGGTGGCTCCTCACTAGGATGTCTTTAAGATTACGTGTCCTCCTCCAGCTACACTGAACTTTTTGTGGGAGTATGTCATTCAGATCACCATCAGTTTTCAAAACTGGCCAGTGTCGTTGCAGGATTGTGTTAATCTCTCGCCATTTATTATTAAAAGTGCCAATGAATCTCACCGGTTCTTCTTGGGTGGTTCTTATTTTTGGTACTAGTAGAGATTCTCTGGTGTATGTTTTGACATCCCGTTTTGCAGTTTTGATTACCCGGTTACTATATCCCCGTTGTTTCAACCTTTCCGTCAGTTGATGTTCTCTCAGTGAAAATTTTGAAATATCAGAGCAGTTTCTCTTAGTCCGGAGGAATTCTCCTTTTGGTATACCTCTGATGGTGGTTGGCAGATGTGAACTACTTGAGTGTAGGATGCTGTTTGTTGCAGTTTTTTTCCTGTACATATCTGTTGAAATCGAGCCATCTTCCTCAATATTGATTGTAAGATCCAGGAAATTGATTGTTCTCTGGCTCATTTCACCTGTGAGCTTCAGGTTAAGATCATTCTTATTAAGAATGTTAATAAACTCATTCAGGAGAGCCTGGTCCCTATCCCATAGGATGAGGATATCGTCAATATACCTCAAGTACAGTATGACATGGTTCGTATATTTTTCATAACTGTCTTGGAAGACCGGTTCTCGTTCCCACCATCCCAGGTAGAGGCCAGCATATGTGGGGGCACACGCCGTCCCCATAGCTGTGCCCCTAACCTGGAGGTAATACCGCTCGTTACACGTGAAATAGTTTTTGGTAAGTACAAACTCCAACAATGAGAGAAGAAATGAATTAAATTCATGCTGTATACTCATGTCTAAGAAAAACTTCACTGCTTTGATTCCATTGGTATGGCTGATGCTGGTATACAAGCTTTCAACGTCATACGTTGCCAGCCATGTTCCTAATGGGACATTAATGTTTTGTAACCTGGTTAGGACATCCATTGTGTCCCTAACATAAGCTGGTAAAGACAAAACAAAGTGTCGTAAATACTGATCCACATATATACTCGCTTTTTCCGTCAAACTACCCACACCAGACACAATTGGCCTTCCTGGAGGTGTGGTCTCATTCTTATGGATTTTGGGGAGTAAGTATAATGTGGGAATCGTTGGTTTATCCATTTTGAGGAAATCAAAATCCTTCTTGGGAATAATTCCATCTGACAATGCTTGTGAGATCAAATCCATATATTGTCTTTGAAAATCCAAAGTTGGATTGAATGTGAGGGGTTTATAGCATGTACGGTCTTTCAGTTGCTTGTCTAGCTCTTTTATATATGAGGTCCTGGGCCATAAGACCACATTACCCCCCTTGTCAGATGGCTTTACGATGGTATCCTGCCATTCCTGTATTTGTTTAAGAGCAAATCTCTCTCCTTCGGTGAGGTTATCTTGTTCAAATGGAAATGATTCTTGTTGTTTGAAAAGAGTATTGAAATCTTCAGAGACCAGATCTAAAAAAACTTTTACTGGAGGGCAAATTTTGAAATCGGGGAAAAACGTAGATTTCTTCTTGATCTTTGTCGCATCAAATGGTTGTAACTCGAATTGATCACTCTCATTGTCAGTGTCGAGTACTTCTAGTATTCTTAAAATAGGTTGATCTTCTGTTGTTAAAGAAGCAGTGGTTGCAGGATTGTTGATTGATGTTGCCTGCTCTAGGAATGCCTCCTTATTTTTAAAGAACTTCTTTAGGAGGATTTTACGCGTGAAAAGGTGTAAGTCCTTCTCACACTCGAATCGGTCAGGTCTATGAGTGGGGGAAAAAGAGAGTCCCTTAGTCAGGAGAGAGATTTGGTCAATTGTGAGGACATGATCCGTTAGATTGATTATACGTAATTGGTCCTCCATTATTTTTGATACCTTCTCTGTTCCCTCGGCTCTTCCCTCCAGTCGCGTGTAGCGCGTTTTCTTCTTTCTCCCTTTCCCCCGCCTGATCTTATACTGTCTCGTCCTATACCTTCGCGCATCTCCTTCGGGGTTCTCTCTAAAAAATTCCTGCTCCGTTCCCTATTGAACATACTCAGATTACCTTCTCCCTCAGATGAATCAACATCTGAGGTTGTATAGTGAGTAGTACTATTGGTTCTATTGCGAGGTCCAAAGGTTTTCCATCTGTATGCTTTATTTTGTGCAAAATCAGTTACATCCCTATGTAGTTTTCTACGTTTCCTTTCAATGATAATTTTTTCAATATCCTCAATTTCTTTCTTATACTTATTGTATGTTAATTGGAATTGATCCAGTGATTCAAATTGTTTGAGTTTGCCCCCTAAGACTGCAATTTCTTGCGTATACTGGTTAAGGAGGATCTCATCGTGTTTGATTAGAACTTTGATTAGTTCCATAGAGCATTGGGACAGGATGTTTTCCCATTCCTTTTGTAAGTCAGTATTAGCTAATTCAAATGCGGGGAACACTTTTGGTCTTAATCCTCTAGGGGTCACTTTATTTTTGATATAGCTATCGAAGGTGGTTTTGTTCCACCAGGTTTTGCTCTGTTTAATCAAAACCTGTTTTAAGGAATATAGATCATCCCTCCAACCACTATTTGTTGGATCATTTGATGATATATCACCATCGAACACTACATTAATACTGTTCCTCAATCTCTCCCGTGTATCGTCCAAATCCTTGGTTAAGCTGAATGTGGCCATGGTGTATGTGAATCAGCAATCGGGTTGAAAATGAACTATTTTGTAACTATTTATGAATGATTATCAGTAATTACTTAGTATATTGAATCACTATTTAACGCTGTGCTAGAAGACAAGAAGGTTGAGATGCCCAACCAATTGAACAGTACATGCAGGGAGATGGGGGTAAGGGACGTCTTCTGCACTAGACAGAATTTATAGGTTTAATCAATATTAGAATCCCCAAATTGTATTAATACATGTAAAATTATGCTTTCATGCCATAGGGGGTGCTGCCATAGACAATAACAGTGAAAAACAACAAGGAATACCAATAAAAGTTATGTTTTAAATATTGAAAAAATCTTTCTTTCTCTCAGTGCGCCAACGAAGAGACAATCCTTTTCTGTTCCTTGTTGTTTTTCACTGTTATTGTCTATGGCAGCACCCCCTATGGCATGAAAGCATAATTTTACATGTATTAATACAATTTGGGGATTCTAATATTGATTAAACCTATAAATTCTGTCTAGTGCAGAAGACGTCCGTTACCCCCATCTCCCTGCATGTACTGTTCAATTGGTTGGGCATCTCAACCTTCTTGTCTTCTAGCACAGCGTTAAATAGTGATTCAATATACTAAGTAATTACTGATAATCATTCATAAATAGTTACAAAATAGTTCATTTTCAACCCGATTGCTGATTCACATACACCATGGCCACATTCAGCTTAACCAAGGATTTGGACGATACACGGGAGAGATTGAGGAACAGTATTAATGTAGTGTTCGATGGTGATATATCATCAAATGATCCAACAAATAGTGATTGGAGGGATGATCTATATTCCTTAAAACAGGTTTTGATTAAACAGAGCAAAACCTGGTGGAACAAAACCACCTTCGATAGCTATATCAAAAATAAAGTGACCCCTAGAGGATTAAGACCAAAAGTGTTCCCCGCATTTGAATTAGCTAATACTGACTTACAAAAGGAATGGGAAAACATCCTGTCCCAATGCTCTATGGAACTAATCAAAGTTCTAATCAAACACGATGAGATCCTCCTTAACCAGTATACGCAAGAAATTGCAGTCTTAGGGGGCAAACTCAAACAATTTGAATCACTGGATCAATTCCAATTAACATACAATAAGTATAAGAAAGAAATTGAGGATATTGAAAAAATTATCATTGAAAGGAAACGTAGAAAACTACATAGGGATGTAACTGATTTTGCACAAAATAAAGCATACAGATGGAAAACCTTTGGACCTCGCAATAGAACCAATAGTACTACTCACTATACAACCTCAGATGTTGATTCATCTGAGGGAGAAGGTAATCTGAGTATGTTCAATAGGGAACGGAGCAGGAATTTTTTAGAGAGAACCCCGAAGGAGATGCGCGAAGGTATAGGACGAGACAGTATAAGATCAGGCGGGGGAAAGGGAGAAAGAAGAAAACGCGCTACACGCGACTGGAGGGAAGAGCCGAGGGAACAGAGAAGGTATCAAAAATAATGGAGGACCAATTACGTATAATCAATCTAACGGATCATGTCCTCACAATTGACCAAATCTCTCTCCTGACTAAGGGACTCTCTTTTTCCCCCACTCATAGACCTGACCGATTCGAGTGTGAGAAGGACTTACACCTTTTCACGCGTAAAATCCTCCTAAAGAAGTTCTTTAAAAATAAGGAGGCATTCCTAGAGCAGGCAACATCAATCAACAATCCTGCAACCACTGCTTCTTTAACAACAGAAGATCAACCTATTTTAAGAATACTAGAAGAACTCGACACTGACAATGAGAGTGGTCAATTCGAGTTACAACCATTTGATGCGACAAAGATCAAGAAGAAATCTACGTTTTTCCCTGATTTCAAAATTTGCCCTCCAGTAAAAGTTTTTTTAGATCTGGTCTCTAAAGATTTCAATACTCTTTTCAAACAACAAGAATCATTTCCATTTGAACAAGATAACCTCACCGAAGGAGAGAGATTTGCTCTTAAACAAATACAGGAATGGCAGGATACCATCGTAAAGCCATCTGACAAGGGGGGTAATGTGGTCTTATGGCCCAGGACCTCATATATAAAAGAGCTAGACAAGCAACTGAAAGACCGTACATGCTATAAGCCCCTCACATTCAATCCAACTTTGGATTTTCAAAGACAATATATGGATTTGATCTCACAAGCATTGTCAGATGGAATTATTCCCAAGAAGGATTTTGATTTCCTCAAAATGGATAAACCAACGATTCCCACATTATACTTACTCCCCAAAATCCATAAGAATGAGACCACACCTCCAGGAAGGCCAATTGTGTCTGGTGTGGGTAGTTTGACGGAAAAAGCGAGTATATATGTGGATCAGTATTTACGACACTTTGTTTTGTCTTTACCAGCTTATGTTAGGGACACAATGGATGTCCTAACCAGGTTACAAAACATTAATGTCCCATTAGGAACATGGCTGGCAACGTATGACGTTGAAAGCTTGTATACCAGCATCAGCCATACCAATGGAATCAAAGCAGTGAAGTTTTTCTTAGACATGAGTATACAGCATGAATTTAATTCATTTCTTCTCTCATTGTTGGAGTTTGTACTTACCAAAAACTATTTCACGTGTAACGAGCGGTATTACCTCCAGGTTAGGGGCACAGCTATGGGGACGGCGTGTGCCCCCACATATGCTGGCCTCTACCTGGGATGGTGGGAACGAGAATCGGTCTTCCAAGACAGTTATGAAAAATATACGAACCACGTCATACTGTACTTGAGGTATATTGACGATATCCTCATCCTATGGGATGGGGACCAGGCTCTCCTGAATGAGTTTATTAACATTCTTAATAAGAATGATCTTAACCTGAAGCTCACAGGTGAAATGAGCCAGAGAACAATCAATTTCCTGGATCTTACAATCAATATTGAGGAAGATGGCTCGATTTCAACAGATATGTACAGGAAAAAAACTGCAACAAACAGCATCCTACACTCAAGTAGTTCACATCTGCCAACCACCATCAGAGGAATACCAAAAGGAGAATTCCTCCGGACTAAGAGAAACTGCTCTGATATTTCAAAATTTTCACTGAGAGAACATCAACTGACGGAAAGGTTGAAACAACGGGGATATAGTAACCGGGTAATCAAAACTGCAAAACGGGATGTCAAAACATACACCAGAGAATCTCTACTAGTACCAAAAATAAGAACCACCCAAGAAGAACCGGTGAGATTCATTGGCACTTTTAATAATAAATGGCGAGAGATTAACACAATCCTGCAACGACACTGGCCAGTTTTGAAAACTGATGGTGATCTGAATGACATACTCCCACAAAAAGTTCAGTGTAGCTGGAGGAGGACACGTAATCTTAAAGACATCCTAGTGAGGAGCCACCTAACATCTAGAAAAAAACCAATATACCATAAGAAAGGGTCTTTTTGCTGCAGACAGTGCAAAGCCTGTCAATTTATGGTTTCTAAAACCACTTACAAAGATGCTCATGGCAAGAAATGGTATATTGACAGTTACATTGACTGCACAACAACAGGTGTAGTCTACCAACTAATCTGTCCTTGCAATAAGGTATACATTGGTAAAACCATAAGGCCACTGAAAGTAAGACTGCTTGAACATGTGGGCACAATAAGGAATGCAAGGCAAGATAAAGCCAACTTTAAATCCCTTACCCCCGTTGCCAATCATTTTCTACTGCACCATAATGGAACTGCCAAGGGCCTTCAAGCATTCGGCATGAAACACTTTGAGACGGGTATTCGGGGAGGAGATGTTGATGGGGACTTACTCAGGTTCGAGTGCAAAATGATATTTCTGATGGACAGCTTGCACCCTAAAGGCCTGAATGAGAGTAATAGCTATTTACCCTTCTTATGACTCTACATAGTGCCCCATATGATAGCCCCAATCGTGACCTTAAGTTGGTATCATGAACATGATCGACAAATATGGAACTCCTCCTCCACCTAATCTTGCCCATCTCCATCTGTAGATAATAGAGGGACCAAATAATAATCCCCCAATATTTTCATACGATTTCTTCACCAATTTTGCTTTGTGTCATTTTAGAATTACCTTATACCTATTGTTAAAGGGATATTCATTTTTGTACATTCAAAATATGTACCCATGACCCCACCTTCAACATTATTTTGGAGGTGCAACAATCATTCATAAGCAGACCTACGGTCAAATATGGACATAATAAAGATACCAACCTAGGACTCACCCCTTATGAAAGATGGGGATATTCCTTAATTTTTTGTAATTTCTGGATCAATCTGTTTCATCAATTAGTATTAATAATTCATGTTATCCATATACATATTTTGATTCCTTTTTATCTCTCCCCATTTTGTAATAATCTACTTGTTATTACTAAGGTTATATTATGGATTATCTCTATGGGTAAACTTATTTCTCCTATTAATATCAGAGAACAATTTGTCTTTTTTTTTTTTTTTTTTTGAACAGTCTGGCCACCAATATAATTTTTAAAGTGCTAATAGACATTGTTGATCACAAATTCTCTTTTTTTTTTTTTCCTCCAGTTCCCGACACACTGATGATTGATATGAGGACTTACAATTATTAATTTAACCAATAAATATCCCACTTAATGATTGAGTATTAGGGTACCCAAAGATTGGAGGATGGAATTAGGTTTATAGGGAAATTTCCCGTACTATATACCTTTCTCTCACTCTCACTCAATTTTTATTTCTTACTTTTTTCACGTGTGATTTTTAGATTATTTTGTCACCACAATTGTATTTTATCATCAGTCACTTTTTTCATCTCTAACGGCTATATAATTAGCCCTTCCGTCAATCACTTACCACTATTTCAGTTTATACCCACCTTCACTATTATTATTATTTCTATATAAAAATAAAATCCATATCATACACTAGCCTTTTTTTTCTGTCTAGCAGTGTATGGCACCAGCAGTGCACTATTCACTTATTCACTTGCATCACTTATCATGATTATGACACACGACATAACATTCATCATGAGGATTTTTAAGCGGCACATCACAATGTTCATGCATTTAACATTATAACAGCAGTAACGGGGCTGGCTGTGAACATCAACAAGGACTGTGATCAATTTTTTAATTTTTTATTTATTTATTATTTTTCAATGAATCATTTTTGACCTTTACGTGTATCCGAATGGGACAATTGCTCCTGCCTGAGCATATTAATATGGACTACGATTAATTGTCCACTCAATAACTAGCTCCTTATGTTTCCTTAAAAGCAGGAATAAGATTACCAAGGGACCAATGTAATTAATCATGCGGTTCACGGTGATGAGTCCGTATACGTCATGCGGCTCATATAAGCTTACATAACGGCTCCGTGAATCATGTGATAACAAATTTGTATGTGATAGGCTGAGTGTCCTGTTAAAATCACTATGGATCAGGCAATCGGGTTTGCCTCGTTAAAGCATTTTGCGAAACGTGCACGTCGGCGTTTCCGAGCGGGGCCGCTAAGCCCGCTCACTGGTCACTGTGCTCAATATGCTTATAGAATAGGAGAATAGGAAACTAAATATCACTAGTGTTAGGGTAATGTTATGTAGGAATTGAGAATTCTAAGGTCCGGTGTGTCAGAACCCGCACACAAGATAACAGCTGTCACATATAGGGAGCACATAGAATACCACTATGTAATGCAGGCAACCTATATCAGCTGCGGACAGCCATAAACGACAAGCCATGTTAATAGAAACCTTGTCATAATAGGAGAGATCTAATTTACATAACAACAGATCAGAATGTTTTTGTAAGACTGTAATCTGTAATGGAATGTCTCTATTGAATTTTTTGGTAATTGCCTCGCAGTAATATTTAAACTGAGAGACACAGTGGAAGTACATCCGCCCATTCAATCAAGCAGTAAGGGGTTATTTAACCCCACGCGGCAGCTGATCATAATAGCGACAGCCGGCAACCCTATAGAGCATTCCCGTTACGCTGCACATGTATATACATTAAATACTGTCTCACAGCAATATTTAAACTGTGGGACATTGTGATAACATATATGTATACCAGCTGTTATATGATAGCAATAAGACTATAGGGTGCACATACGGTGTGAATACACTCATCCACCTTTATAATGTGTGTGCAATCCCAGTATTGCTTTAAGTGAAAGGAACCCTCCTGGCACGGAACAGACATACTCGTTCTAAAGGGAGGCATCCACATTACATGCATTAGCAGTATTAGGGGAGAAACATTAATATCTTCCTAACCAATTAAGTACTGCTGACATTAAGCATCTATGAATTTTTTGAGTAATACACGCCAAGCTCATTACTGTGTGTGATCATAAATTAATAAAGCCTGGTGATATGGAAGATCAACTAACAGTGTTTATATTTGAGCCACGGGCCAATGAAATTCCTTCAGGAGGAACCTATGACATAGTATTATTTACAAATAATTACATTCTAAGGAAAGAACCACTCACACTATACCATCGGGTGATTTATCTAGGGACTGTTGTCCTAGCCCCCTTGATTTCAATATTTAAATTTGAGGTCTGTTCTATACCAGGGCTATTCCTTTCCACACCACGTGCAAGTTACGTTGTCTTGATCTGTATTTATACATAACATGTACCATGAACAATATTGAATTAAAAATAATAATCAAATATACATAACAAATAGTGATACGAATTTAGAATAAGAAATTGAGTGAAGCAATATTCAGAGCACAGTGAATCAGTTTTTATTGTTTCAAGCACTTTATTTAATCACTCACAGTGCACAATTCACTTTATATATACTTTCTCACTAATATGTTTCTCAAATTGCTAGGTAATTTTTTATGAAAGTAATACCAATAAAAGTTATGTTTTAAATATTGAAAAAATCTTTCTTTCTCTCAGTGCGCCAACAAAGAGACAATCCTTTTCTGTTCCTTGTTGTTTTTCAAGATTAGCAGTAACCCTGATTTATGTTTTACTCTGCAGTCACTGACAATAGAAACTGATTACAGAGATATCTGTGCATATCACGGTGCTATACATTTCAAAGTTGTTTAATTTGCAGAATATGTATTATGCTGATTAATTATGAGTATTGTATTTTAGTACATGCTTCATATGGCTCATTGTGTACTGCTCCAAATGTTATTCTGTGCTATAGAAGATAATGAGAAAAAAAAACTTATTTTGATGTATTCCGAATCTTCCCCACATTATTGTAGCAAACATTTCACATGACGACAATTCTGTGCTATTGGAGGACCCTTCTCCTGCCTTCATAGAGCTCTGTGGCTTCCTGTCGCATTCAGCCTTTACCTCACTGACGTTCTAGGTTCAGGTCACAGCCTCGCTCAAGATTAGGACACTCCTATTTTAATCTGTGCTGCTGTTGGCCAGGTATGATAACATTTAGAATAGTGTAGTGAGCAAGAAAGGGACATTAGAGGAGATGTATCAAACCTTCTAAAGAATACAAGTGGAGGTGTTGCTATGGACAACTTCTCCACATGTCCACTTTAGTTAACACATTTCCCTTTATCATAAAGAAGGGGCAAGGGATTCTGGGGGTTGTAATCTTGGCTGTCCTATCTCTTAGAATAAGTCTAGGCACCCTTTATGCCCATACATTTTTGCTTTGTTTAGAGAAGTGGCATGATTGAATCCGAGACAGGGCCTAATTCAGACCTGATCGCAGCAGCAAAATTGTTCTCTTATGGGCAAAACCATGTGCCCTGCAAGGGGGATGGGGGGGGGGGGTAGATGTGACATGTACAGAGAGATTTAGATTTGGGTGAGTTATTTTGTTTCTGTACATGTTAATTACTGGCTGCTTTATTTTTACACTGCAATTTATATTTCAGTTTGACTAACTCTAACGCTCTCTGCACATGTTATATCTGCCCCACCTGCTGTGCACATGATTTTGGCCATTAGAGAACATGCTGCTGCGATTAGGTCTGAATTAGGCCCACAAAGCCATCTTAGTGCAAATGTATATAATCAATAATTTGATAGAGAGAATGTGTAACCTTTGTTGTTAAATATACTGCTCCTAAATAAAATGCAAAAAGTGTACAGCCGTGACACAGAGAATGACACAACTATTGGTTTTAACAAAGTTTGCTGCTTCAGTGTTTTTAGAACTTTTTGTCAGATGTTACTATGGTATACTGAAGTAAAATTACAAGCATTTCGTAAATGTGTCAAAGGCTTTTATTGACAAGCATGGGTTGGGGTGGGCATGGGGGGGTGGGTATATAATATGATTACTAGCGCTGCTGCCAAATCATGCAGTTACAAAGACGGAGCAGAGCTGCTGCACATGTCCAGTGGTAGCCACTTCTGCTACCAGGTTTGCTGTGTGTAGGAATCTTAGTGCTCAGTGCACTGGACCAAAGAGTAGCTACCAGGAAGGAGAGACCTGAGCCTTACTATGAGGTTAGAGAATGTATGCTTAGAAAATGCAGTACTGAGTCTATTATGTTTGTGTATTTCTGTATGTATTTATTTATTATGGCATGTTTAACCTTTTCCTGACCACTTATATTATTTAAATGTTTGAAACGGCCTATACTATAAACCATCTATAGGGGGTATTCAGTTGTTAGGAAAAAACAGACACCCAACTGACTTTTCAAACAATTGAATTCCCCCCAGTGTGTTAAATATTAATACGGTTTGACATACAATATCTAGTGCATAAAAAAAAACCAATGTTTACATTAATATCCAGGGTCGTTACTAGATACAACACCCGCTCCCCCAGACTCCCGCACTTGCTTTGATGTTCCGCATAGTAGGAAAAATCCCGCATTTCCTACTGCCTGCCCTGCTGCTGCTGTGTCCAGTGATGTTCCTCATTTTTGTGTATAGGCTGCAAATGTGTACGCAATTGTTCCGGTGGGCGTCTCTTTTCGTTTCTGGGTAGCAGCTTCACTTGCCAACATTAGCAGTTCCGCAGCCTAGAAAATCGTGATTACATTTGTGTACAAACATGAATTTAGCCCAAAAACTCTTCTAGGAGTTTTCACCGCAGCATGTGATTACTTGTCCCTCCCCACACTCTGATAGGGTGTGATTTTGTCTTCTCCATTATGCAATTTTCAAAAATCTATTTTGCTACAATTTAAAGCCCTTATCTCCCCCATCTTGTGACACATTTTTAAAAAGGGGATCCCTCATTTAATGCGGTAGGCTGTCTGGTTTTTACAGTGGTAGTCATTGTTGGGCTGTCAGTCTTCTTACACATAGGAAGCATTTAAACCGAGGGAGCAAACATTTTAGAAAAAAAAATGCAATTGCAATTTCACTGGAGATTTATTTATTTTTTCAAAATTTGCACATATAATTCTGCTTTTTACTATTTTGGAAAGGTGCATTAATGAAGAAACTAAAACTGGTGCTTTTAAACTGGAAAAAAATAATTTATGCTTTTAGTAATTTTCTTGAAGTTTCAATGAAAACTTTTTATGGGCATGTGGGTTAAAAAAAAAACCACTTTAGAATGAGTAAAAAGACTAATAGTATTTTTCAGAAAATACAATCTTTTTGGAAAAAAACCCCAAGGTACAGTATAATGAGTGTGATATTGTGATGTTGGAATGTGCCGAGTGCTAATGCCACAAAATGACTTCAACACAAGGGTGAGAAACATCTTAGCAGTGAAGGGGTTAAACTAAACCATGTATCATTCTTCTTTGATCCTGTCCAATAATATTTGTAATAATTGGGGAGAAGACTCAGAAGTCTTGTTCTTTGATCCATTTTTAACCTGCTTCCTGATGTTCTGTGAAATGTTAGTATGCATAATACTTAATACTAGTATTGCCATTGTTATGAATTAGAAATGTTATGTGTATTAGGCTTCTTACTAAGACTTTTATCATTTATTAACCACTTAACTGGCTAATATTTTTTCCAAGTGATTGAATTAGGTTAAGAACATGTACTTTAAACTATTCAACACAATTTTTTTATAAAAAATAAATATATTCATTTGTAAAATATCTACTTTTAAAAACCGTTGGTGAACGATATATCAGACCACTGATCACCATGACATCGTAGCTTTGTTTTTCCTAGGGGCTGCCGCCTCTGGGTGTACACAGGAAAGGTGAGAGCTGTTTCATTTACGTCTCCCAAGAAAAGCCCAGTCTGGCTTGGTTGCACCGGAGTTGTTGTTTTTTTTGTGTTTTTTTTTGTAACCCCCATAATTGTTACACAAATGAAATATATGCGTTCATCTCAAGCCAAAGGTCCTCAAGGCACCCTAACGGTCCATGTTTTAAGAATAACCATGCTTGAGCACAGGTGACCTAATTAGTACCCCAGTCAATTTGATTTAACCATCTGTGCTCAGCAATGGATATCCTTAAATCTGAACTGTTAGGGTATCTTGACTACTGAGTTTGGGAACCTCTGATTTAAAGGATTGTTCAAACTACAGTATGCTTTTACTTGAACTGTGACTTGTAGTCAAATTACACCTACCATTATACCCCATCCCTCCTGATAACTCATTGTATTAATAATTAATTCCTTATATCTCTAGATTGTAAGCCCTTTGGGGTATGTTTCCCAATTTAATGCGCTCTTTCTGTGCATTGTACTAGACAGAGCATGTTTGTATCATGTCAATAAACCATAATAAGAATAGTCAGGATGATTGGAGTTTGTTTCCCAGAGAAAAAAGTTTTTCTTATAAAATATAAAACTACTACAGTTTATTTGAAGGCTTGAGTATAGACTTGTTTTGAGATTCATTTCCTTTATGTAGTTCTCTCAGCTGGGTTAATGTCACCTTGGTAACTGAGGATTTTAAGGTGGAAATTAACATTGTGGAGGAGTGAAACTAACCTGGGTGATAATGGACACCAGCAGTGATTCAATATTCACCTAAAGCGTTTAGTTCCATCTAAATAAGACAGGTTTTACTCTTCTTTGTAGATATCCAGGAGAAGGCAACATGACTTTGCTTATTGGGTGTCCTTGTTTAACACTGTCTTCAAGTATTACAAGAAAAGGGCCACATGTGTGTTACAAGTGTGTGCTAGACAGTCAAATGCCATTGAAATAATACAATATAGTAAATAGAGGTTGTATAGTACCACGGAAGCCACCTGGGCTGCAATGCTATAATATTAGGCCTCTTATCTACCCTGGCTTTCCTGAGCCCACTTTTTTCCATCACAATACCTGTTATAGTCATTTAAGTATTTGTTCTTATAATTGTTTAATCTTACCTGGAACATTAATACAACAACGTTTTCACGCCAAGTTTCCCTTGTACAGGCACATGTTCACACACAACTGTCAGAGCAGCTTACTCCCATCACCCTCAGAGGCGTTGAATAAACTCATTTCAGTGAGCCTTTTACCACAGCAAGTATGTGTTTTAATTATGATTTTATTGGCTCAATTTGAGGAACTAGTCGTGACCATACCACCGTTAGTTATTGTTGATCAGATTGTAAGACACACACTCTCTTGAAAACTTTCAGGACCGTACGGAGGGTGTAGTGGTTAGCATTACTGCCTCACAGCACTGAGGTCATGGGGTTGATTTCCCCCAAGGTCACTCCACTGTGTGGAGTTTTGTATATACTCCCCATGCGTGGGATTCCTCTGGGTATTCCAGTTTCCTCCCACAATCCAAAAACATACTAGTAGGTTAATTTTCTCAAGACAAAAAAAAAAATTAACCCTAGCGTTTAAGTGTGTGCATATACATGTGTTCAGGACAGACTAGATGGGCCAAGTGGTTCTTATCTGCTGTGAGCGCTGCTTACAGCCATCGCAGGAAAAATAGTCACTCAGCACTGTCTTTAGAGATAGAGGAATAAGTTATACTTATTAAATACATTTTTTTTTTTTAAAAACTCTGTAAATAGTGTAAGTATTACATAAATGAATAAAATTAAAAAAATATAGTGGTTTTTAATGTAAAATGTGTTTCCAAGTAGCCTGACTTGTACTTTGTTTGTAAATGTGCACACTACAGAGGGTATATTTACTTAAGTGCAGATTTATAGAAGTGGAGACGATGCCTATAGCAACCAATCAGATTCTAGCTATTACTCCCTGTTCTAGAAGGTGCTTGATAAATGATCTAGCACCAGAATCTGATTGGTTGCTGTGGGCAAACATATCCACTTCTATATACCTGCACTTAAGGAAGTATTCCTCCAGGTCAGAAGTTTTATAACAGCCCTGTTTTCCAATTTTCATTGAGATTTATGTAGTTTAATGTCTCGGTGTACTCTGAAATTAAAGCTTAGAACAAATAAACAATTGGAGATAAAAACAGAAATCAAACAAATATTTTATTTAACAAAATTTAAACAAAATGTTCAACTACTAAAAGTAGCCACCTTTTGCAGATGTAGGGGTATATTCAATTGAAGTCGGATCCATTCCGACATTCATTTGTCGAAATGGATCCGACCTAGGCTATTCAATGACATCTCAGTTCAACTTTTAAAAAAGTCTGATTGAGATGCGGGGGGGGGGGGGGGGGGGGAGACGGGGGAGAGCAGCGCTATAGCATTGGCTGCTGCAGCGCTGCTCTCACCCATCTACCCACGGCTCTCCCCCGTCTCTCCCCCATCTACCCACGGCTCTCCCCTGTCTTTTTTTTAAAGTCGAAGTGAGATGGTGTTTTCGACACAAGCACGTTGATCGGCAGCTATTCCACCGATCCACGTGCTTTTCGACAAGTCGAATTACTCGACTTGTCGAAAAATTTGGGGTTTGATTGAATAAGTTGGAACCCCTTCCGACCTAAAAAAATCGAAAACTGCCGTCTTTTCGACAGACGGCAGCTTTTGACTTCAGTTGAATATACCCCATAATCTCTGAACAGACTTGGGGCATTCTTTCTACAATTGAAATCAATATTGCTCAGGAAACAGAAGTTCCCACTTCAAGGTGTTTTGCTTTCCCTCTTCTGTTCAGTTCATCCCAAAGTATCTCACTGGGGTCTAAGTCTTGAGACTGTGCTGGCCATTCCACGATTTAAAGTCTATTGTCTTGTTCTTTTCCACAAAGGTAGATCTGACATAGCCTGGAGGTATGCTTTGGGTCATTCTCTTGCTTTAGGATTTACCCTTGGCCAACTACAGTAGGAGTTGACCAGAGGGCATTGCATGGCGGTTCTTTTGGTTCAGGGTGCTACTCTGTGCAACTCACCTACTCTGGATCCAGCAAAAGCGCTCCAGACCGTATGTCGTTCTCCGTGTTTAAACAAGCTGCCTCTTCGTAAATAAACCTCCTTTTGCCTACTCGAAAGCATGTAATAACTCTCCATGATGAACCACAGATTTCACATTTTGATTCATCAGTCATAAGACCTTTTTCTAGTCTTCAGTAATCCACTGATGGTGCTTCATGACCCAGACAAGCCTCTTTTCATTGCTGCCCAACAGCTGTAAGTTCTTAACCCATTACTTGTTCCTTGCCCTCCCTCCCCCATAACGCTCTGATATTTACTTTGTTTTTCCATTTTTGCTAACTTAAACCTTTGTTTTAACCTTTAGCAATTTACCACTTACCAGTAAAAAGTGCAAAAATGTTCTAAGACTTTTGACCATGGTCAAAGAACACAAAGAACATTATTAATTTTTATTGCATGAAGTCTTCCTTTTACTGTTTCTGTGCTTAACTGATAACCTTAACTAGTTGCCTGGCATAGTCACATGAGATGCAACCTTGCCAAGCTAGACTTTCCCAGACACCGTTGCATCTGGTGCATCCGTGTCAGAAACACCCACTGGTAGCTGTGGGATGGCAATCTTCTAGCAGCCACCAAGCTTGAGAGGCCGCAACAGCCCCTCTGCTCTTATGGACCCCCCCTCCCAAGTCACCTCCACACTCCCTGGCCACAGTAAAAGGTGATAAGTGCAGAAAGACCATCTTCCAGCAGCCCAATCTCACAGGGCTCAGGGCAGCTGTGACCATGCCCACACCCCTCTCCATGGCCACTCAGACTGTGATTGGAGATTCTAACAGGTTGCCCTGCCCCCCCCCCTCCTTACCTGTCACTCATCCTCTCTGTCAGCACAGCACCAATGATACAATGATAGGCAATCCTCGGGAGCTTCTCTTCATTTATCTAACTAAATTAACTCAAAATTATTACGTTTTTATCTACTTAAAACTATTTTAGTTTACATACTACTGATTAAAAAAAAGGACAATTTTGGGGTTATTTTTGGCAAAAGTATTACCCAGTTAAGTGATTAAGCTCTTCCTATATGCTTCATTAAGCCATTAGGGTTATGCTTTGGAAAAATATAACAAATGCTTGTGGTTTGCCATCTGGGACTACATATGCTGGCAGATAAACAAGTTTACAGTAACATGCGGCAGATGTAACTGAGCAAGACTTGAATTCAGATTGTTACATTTAGCGACTGGCAAGTGTTTGTTAAAAATCTACAGGGGAGTATGATAACAACACATCACTGTTACGTATTAATTACTATGGACTCATTTTCAAACTGTTTCCAATCCAGTACAGGCAATTCTCTAGCGATGCATTTGGCAAAACCACATATGAATGTGTACAAATATAGAAATAAGTAATGCATGGAATTGCAGTGTCTAATTTATGACAGTCAGTATTTACCATATTGCCAGCATAGTGAACACATAAGAAAGTTTAGTGTTCTAAAATATGCAAATCTCTGTGTTCACCTCCACCGCACTCGCCAATAATAGATAAATGTTCAAAAAGTAAGTGTCCCACAGTGGCGCACTCACAGGTTCCAATCAAAACACCTTACATATTTCAAAAACGCCAATCAACTGTCAGTGTCTTAGTCTTGGATCAATTTCTATAAATAAAGTTAGAGCATTTCTCCTTCATTCTGGTGATGTTGGCTGGATTCACTTTATAACATGAAGTCCCCACAATAACTCTGATATGTTATATTATTTTTACATTTTTTGCTAACCTACATTTTTGTTGTAACCTCTAGCAATTTTCCTCAAAATGCAATTTAATCTTCTGGTTTCAACTCTCAAAAGTAAATGGAGTAGTGCAATATTGTCAAACTAGTTATAAAAATGTGTTTATACATCGATTTACCTGAAATATAATGTTAAAAGCATATATAACAACATAAATGGTAGCAGATCCCCTGGGGCCAATTGGAGTCAGGTACACAACAGATTACCCTTTATAGATGAATTTACAAAATTGGAGCCATTAAGTCCCGTAATCTCACTTCTGGTTACGCAATCATACGTCCCACAGGCGGTCTCCGCAAAGTGCCCGTATCACCTGCTTAACGCATTTCGGACTTGCCCAGTCCTTCCTCCGAAGCATATTATTGCCGCTAATGGTCACTTTATAAATACCCCTCCCAATATCCCTTACAATCCGCAGGTGTGTCTGGTAATGCCGCTGTTCTGGCTTGGTCCATAACCGGAAGTACATAAACGGAACTGATGCTTGTGTTTCACTATGCTTTCCATCCATTGAGACCGGAAGAAGATGGCCAGTCATCACAGTGTGGGGGTGTTGTGATTGGAACCTGTGAGTGCGCCATTGTGGGATATTACTTTTTGAGCATATTGAACATGTAAAATGCAGCGTACAGTACTGCAGACATTCTGTTTTATTTTTTTCAGTTCTTTGGAAGGCTTTTATGTAGATGATGCCTTACAGGGGCAAGGTGTGTACACCTATGAAGATGGGGGTGCCCTGCATGGAACATATGTGGATGGAGAGCTGAACGGACCAGCGCAGGAGTTTGACACGGATGGACGGTTGATATTTAAAGGTCAATATAAAGACAACATTCGACATGGAGTCTCCTGGATTTACTATCCAGTAAGTGTAGCAGTCTTTTAGAATGTTTAATCACGTTGTTTTCTTTTTTCTATATATTTTTGTGTCTGTGCGTGTATTTAAATGTAAAATCTCCGTATCTAAAAAATATGAAATCAGTTTATCTAATATAAGAACCACAAAGTGTGCTTGTAAAGTAGTTCCAATAGCAGCAGTGTCTAGCAAAATGAAGTATGCAATTGATAATTTGATCAAGACATTTAGGTTTGCAGCTAGCAGTCTACATCAGTGTTCTTGGTTGTTTAGAAATCCTACAGACATTTCTGCTTTATATAAAGCGAGGTACACACTAGGAATATCCAATGCAGTTTTAGTTTAGATTTTACTTATGCTCAGAAGTCCCAATCAAAGTGCTGATTTGTGCAAACACACTTTTACAATCTCTAATTTGCAATCCCCGAAACTCATCTGTCTAAAATAGTGGAAGAAAAGATTGTTAAGGGGGGTAAACATGTAGCGATGTGTGCTTAAATTCTAAACAATCTGACTAGATAGCTTAGAAATGAAGCACACATCGCTCCTCCGTGTGTATGCCCCATAGCGATAGCCCCGCGCGTCGCTATTGACTGTTCTAGATTGGCCTGCATGCAGGCACAATCTAGTTAGATTGCTCACTTCACTGCTTGGTGAAGTGAGCAGCCCTTCGCTCAGCACACATTGCGCTGTGTGCTGAGCGGGGGGAGAGATGTGTACTGAGCGTTCTGTGCTAGATCACTCAGCACACATCGGTACGTGTGTATTCCCCTTTACCCTGTACAGCTTTCAGGCTAGTCTGATGCCAGATGGAACCACAATCAGCATAATGGGCTGGATAAGTAGAACATAAACACAGGAAGAGAACTAGAAATACTGAGTGTAGAATTTGTTCTCTTAACTCATGAAAACTATTGATATTTTCTTGAAAAAAAACTATTTTTACATGTATTGCACAGTGTCACAAGCTACATACACATGTAAACTGATAAAACTATGATTCTTTAAAAACACACGGCTGTATTTCATGTGCTGAAATTAGAACATTTTAACAGGAGTACACAGCAAGCCACAAGACATTTCTAATTATGCACGCCCACAAAGGCAGTGTTGCTAGGGGAGGAGCATCGGCAGAAGCATCAGTCAAAAGAGCATACACACTTCACTCATTGGCCCAAATGTATTAAGCCTTAACAAGAGACAAAGTATATCACAGGCTGGCAGTTAGGAGCTGATTGTCTGGTACTTTATCACTCTTTATCCGTCTACACTTTATCACTTGTTAAGGCTTAATACATTTGGGCCATGGTCTGATATTGTACGATCGAATCTGCTGAAAATTAAACTGCACATAAAACCTGATCTTCAAGTGCGAACTGTTTTTTTTTGTTTTTTGTTTTTTTTTTCCAATTAAATATAATTGAAGGTGAATACATTCTCATAAGATACAGTATCACAGGAACGGGTGTAGGATGCGAAAAACAATGGTCTTACAATTGTATAGGTGTGTACCTAGCTTAACACTGAAATGCAGATAAAACCAAATGCGCTGGACTCTCATGTAAGCAGGCCGAGTTGTAACAAAGGGCTGGTCTATAAAACACATCCAGTTTGATCATTTTAATAGGCTGTGAGGACTGCAGCTAGCACATTACACTATATTCTGAATGAAATCACAACTGGTCTATACATTCCAGGGTATAGGCAGCTTACTTGTATAATTGCCCTCTTTGTGTACAAACTAAACTCTCGTCTGCTCGTACTTTGCTTTCCATTGTGCACATACAGTATGCTAGCCAGTCACATTTTGTATGCACTACCTTTCCTTTGCTGCACGGAAGAGATGTAAAGGTAACACACAATCTGAAGTTCAGTTTATGCACATTTGGCTGTCAAAGGTGATGCCCATCGTCCGGGCAAACCAAGTATGTCTTTTTACAAATTCACTTGGTCAGAGAGGGCGCTGTTACATTGGAATGATTCCTCATTGTACCTCTGACAGCGTAATGCTAGCAATTATTTCGGGAAATAAGTTTTGCTGGACAGAATGACCCTGCATATCACAGTTTCCTGGTGTAGGTTTAGTTTATGCCTCTGGTTGGATATCTTGTCATGGTTATTGTACTAGAATGTAGAAACTACTGCAGTTTGGTTTCTAAATTAGAATCTGTTACTAAAATACAGTATTTCTGAGTGTGTTTGGCACTGGAAAGGAAACGGCGGATGATAATATATTTTCCATCTTGGAAAAATGAAGCAGATAACGCTATGTAATGGTTACTTTGACACAAGCAGGTGTTGGTTGTATTCTCTTGCAGGATGGAGGCAGCCTTGTGGGAGGAGTGAATGAAGATGGGGAAATGACTGGGGATAAGATTGCTTATGTGTACCCAGATGGAACCACGGCACTTTATGGGAAGTTTATTGATGGAGAAATGCTGGAAGGAAAACTGGCCACACTCACATCTGTGGAGGAAGGAAAGCCATACTTTGAGATGGTCCCTGGCAGTAAGTGTAGAAGCGCCTGCTGGAATCACCCACACACATCAAGCTGACCCTGTGTTTTTGTTGTTGATGTTTATTGCAGGGTGGTTCTTTATGCAAAACGATCACAGAGCAACTTGTGTCTTAGTACAACTTGTGAATAGAGTTCATTATTGTGTCAGATACTGCTGATATTACGGTTACAGTCTGTTTTTTTTGTCACACCAGCACTGTACTTAAGTTGTGAATGTTCATGACAATATGGATGATGATAAACACTGGGAAGTATTAACATAATAATATTAACTGGCTCATTTCTTTGAGTTGCACTATATACATAGGTACATGCCCGCCCTGCTTCTCAGTACCTGCCTGTAAACTCATTCTGCTCCCAAGTTTTGTGGGATTGCGGATACTTCTGGCAATGCACTTTGTGGAAAGAGTGTTTAATACCACTTAGGAGCATTCCTATCATAGACTTCATTGCTCATCACAACCTGCAGTCACTCACTCACTCCTGAATCTTATTTAAATTTATTTTATCAAAAAGAAACGTGCACACAATTGTTACCGTAGAGTATTGAGTAGTGAATCACTAGCAACTAGTTAAACATGCAGCATATAACACATTTTATTTTTTTGCTTGAAGTGTTATTTACTAATTGCCTATGCCACAAGAGTATAGAAAATGCCAATTATTCCCCACAAACTATGCTTTTGTGATCTGGACAGAGAGATATTTTGAAACTTTCTTTTTTAACAGGACATTTCTGATACTTCAGTGTAGATGCAACGTGGGGGCTGCAGAGCAGTTCAACTCTGCCAGAGGGAAGCTCAGTAACACTGATTGTACCTCCAAATGCTGCTTCATATTGCCGGGGATACGGCTGGGAGGTCACCGGAGACTTCAAAATGGTGGGATTCCTAATGTGTCTCTAAGGCAGTTTTACCTACTTTCTTTGTATTTGGGACTGCAGGGACACCAACGTGCATTACAACAGACGACACTGGCCGCAGTGGGCAGAGTTCTGTTTGGGATAAATAGCGTCAAGTGGGAGCCACTAGTGCACTCCACGACGGTGCTGATGCCTCCACTACACATCAAGTCGGGCCTTATGAAACTATTTTTTAGAGCTCTAGATAAGGATTCAGCAACCTTCAAGTGCCTTCATGACTTCTTGCCTAAGCTGTCTGAGGCAAAGGTCAAAGCTGGTGTTTCTGCTGCGGGGTACACTGGGCTCCACAAGTCTGGACAATGGGTGTAGAGTGGGATCTTGATCCAAGGCACCAACAG
Organism: Pseudophryne corroboree; assembly: GCF_028390025.1. Taxonomy (NCBI): domain Eukaryota; kingdom Metazoa; phylum Chordata; class Amphibia; order Anura; family Myobatrachidae; genus Pseudophryne; species Pseudophryne corroboree. The sequence goes on along the minus strand of NC_086444.1, from coordinate 937,340,912 downwards.
GCTCAAAGCTTTGACCTTCTTCCCAAGATGCATAGCGCCGCCTCATATCACCCCGCCTCCTAGCACAGCAGTTGGTGCTGCAGTAAGCAGGCACTGAACAGAGGGGCTGCTCCAAGCAGCCCTGAGAAAAGCTTTTTATGAGGTAAAAAGTGAAGACTTCAAGGGCAGCAGTGGTGGTAAATGTCTTGTGACATTCACTGCTGCAGCTCCAGCTCTCCCCAGCGGCGCTGTACACTCCCGAGCCCTGGTTGCCGGGTACCTACAGCGGAGGCTCCGGTTTTCTTCATGTTAGACACACACGGCTGGGCTCTCCAGGATCGCGTGGCCGCGCTTCGGGAGGTGGTAAGTGGGTCCCGCTCGCGGGACCCAGTCTTTATTGCGATCCGGCACGGTCAGTGGGAGGCGGGCCGCGCGTGGTGCCGGTGGACACTGTGGATACAGGCGATCCCACTAGATCACCAGGGCATGGGCGCAGGTCAGGTTTTCTCTTAAAACCGATTTTAATATCGCCCACAGTACCCGGTGGTTTTGCCAGCAAGGGGGATAAGGCTTAGACCTGAAGCCCCTCCCCCAGCCCCAGGGCGCCATTTCCAGCAAGTGTTCCCGTCCTGGAGCTGCATCTCTGTCTTTTCCTCACTCCCTGTCAGTTTCTGCGGCGCCATTACTCAGCTCACTGTTCCTGGGACTGCTTGGGCATATCCTCCTATGTAAAGCCGCCTGGTTGTCAGCACTGTGCCTTTACATGACACTTAAGTATTCTACCTGCCTTTTTAGTCCGTGTTAGTAAGAAAGAGTGCATTTAGTCAGGGTTTATAGTACAATTACCCTGTGATATACATCCAGTTTCTTACTGTGTAGTGTTATATTTATTGAGTATATAGCTGTGTAAGCTAGTCCAGTGCAGTATTATTGTCTGTAATAACCTCTGCATTGTACAAACTGTGACTATTTGTGTGTGCATTGATAGCTGAGTGGTGTCCATCTCGTGTCTTTCACTTAACTTGCTATCCCTATATTCTATAACCTGAGGGGGTTTGGTGTGTCAGGTTTTATCTATTATAGGATTTTCACAAAGATATACTGTATTACGTATTTTTCTCTGTGATTTAGTCACCATATCTCTCCTTTATCTCTGCTAGTGCTGACTACACTGCGCAGGGGTTTGGGCTAGAGGTATTGTGCTGCTAATAATTGTACTGTGTTACCTCATACTGCAAGTTATATCATGACTGCTTCTGAGGGTAACGGTTCTGGGGCGGAACACACTGCTGGTGTTGCTGAAGCCACAGGCACATATGGGGAGAATATAGCAGCTGTGGGCTCTGGTTCTGGGGGCTCCTTGCCTCCCAGTGGGACTGTGGCAACGGAGGCACATACTGACCCTCCGTGGGCCGCTTTTTCCACACTTCTGCATACGCTAGTTCATAAACTAACACCCCCTATGGGACCCCCAATGCCGGTACAACCGTATGTGGTCCCTGCAGCTAACCCGCCGTGGGCGGACGATTTATCTGCTCAATTAAAGAAGTTGAACCAGTACCTGACTACTAAAAAGTCTGACCAACGCTCACCTAAGTCCAAGAGGTCCTCTAAGCGGGCGCTCGTCTCCTCACAATCCACTGCTGTCACTGACATCTCGTCCGATGAAGACAGCACATACACTGACCCCACAGGTTCTGACTCAGATATGGCTGATGGGGAGGGTAGTTCACATGTGGATGTTCCTGATCTTTTGGAGGCTATTGAGTTAATTCTGCAGATTACGGATGATCCCGAGCCATCCGTTCCTCCTAAGAAACCAGATAGGTTCAAGAGTCAGAAGGTGATTAAACAAGTTTAACCTCACTATGACCACCTAGTGGATATACGTCAGGAACCCTGGCAAAGCCCGGGTACGAAGTTCGTGCCTCAAAAGAAGATGCTGGCTCGCTATCCCCACGCGCAAGAGCTGTCTAAGAATTGGGAAATGCCTCCTCCAGTAGACTCACATGTGGCTAGGATGGTGGTTTCCTCAGCTCTACCTGTCACTACCGTCACGTCTCTAAAATAGCCTACGGATAAACGTGTCGAGGGTTGTCTAAAAGCGATTTACACCCTCACGGGTGCTGCACAAAGGGCCACTATTGCAGCTACATGGGCGCCAGAGGCTATTGAAGCATGGGCCTTGGAGTTAGAAGCTGAAATCTCTGACCATGCTAGACAATGCTTGTCATATATTGTCACAGCTTCTCGCTATATTAAAGAGGCGGCTTCTGATGCCGGTATCCTAGCAGCCAAGGCCTCTACTACGTCAGTCCTGGCTCGCAGGATATTGTGGCTGAGATCCTGGTCTGTAGATCTGGACTCTAGAAAAACCCTGGAGGTACTCCCTTTCAAGGGGGGATATTCTGTTTGGGGAGGACTTAAATAAGATAGTGGCTGACTTGGCTACTGCCAAAACTGCCTGTCTGCCTAATACAGCTCCTTCTGTTTTGAAGGCCAAAGGCACGTCCTTTCGCCCCTTTCGTCTCTCAGGTAAAGCAAAAGGTCAGGCGTACCATAAGCAGGCCCGCACTTCCAAACCTGGTAAGCCGAAGCCCAAAAGAGCCTGGGTTGCCCGTCAGCCAGCAGCCAAGACCGATAAGCCTGGCGCATGACGGGGCGGGCCTCCCCCTGGGGGACCCCAGGGTGGGGGGCCGGCTTCTAGGGTATACCCAGGAATGGTTGAAGACCACTTCAGATGCCTGGGTACGGGAAGTCGTCACTCGAGGTTACGCCATAGCCTTCAAAAACCGACCCCCTCATCGATTTTGCCAGACAGATGTCCCGTCGGACCAGACAAAGCCAAACACTCTGCATTCGGTGGTACAGACCCTCCTGGATACAGGAGTCGTAGTACAGGTGCCTCTTGCTCAGAGGGGCGGGGGAACTATTCTCCGCTGTATCTAGTCCCGAAACAGAATGGGTCCTGCCGGCCCATTCTCAACCTCAAGGCACTGAACAAGTTTGTGAAGGTTTCCAAGTTCCGTATGGAAACCCTTCGCTCTATAGTTCTGGCCTTGGAACCTGGGGACTACATGGTCTCCCTGGACATACAGGATGCTTACCTGCATATTCCTATAGCAATGTCACATCGACAATACCTGAGGTTCGCTATTGGCAACCTCCATTACCAGTTTCAGGCGTTACCTTTTGTTTTAACAACGGCTCCGCGAGTCTTCACCAAAGTTATGACGGTGGTACTCCGCCGTCAAGGGATCAGGATACTGCCGTATCTGGACGACTTGTTAATCCTGGCAAATTCCCCAGATCTTCTCCTGCGTCATCTGGATATGACGGTCCGGTTTCTACAAGCCCACGAGTGGCTCATCAACTGGAAGAAATCCTCCCTGATCCCTGCTCAGAGCATGGTGCATCTGGGAGCGCTGTTGGACACTCACAACCAGAGGTTGTTCTTGTCTCAGGAGAAAGTCCTGAAACTTCAGGACAGGATTCGTTGCTTCCTTTCTCGTCCGCAAGTGTCGATACATTCGGCAATGCAGGTGCTGGGCCTCATGGTATCAGCATTCGACATGGTGGAGTATGCTCAATTCCATTCTCGCCCCCTCCAGAAGTTGATTCTAGCCAAGTGGGACGGCCTGCCTCACCGGATCAGGTCTCAAATGATCTCTTTGACACTGGAGGTCCGTCTGTCGCTGCTCTGGTGGCTCCAGGGCTGACAGTTGTGCAGAGGCTGTCCCTTCTGGATATCCAACTGGGTCCTGTTGACGACAGATGCCAGTCTAAGAGGTTGGGGTGCGGTGCTGGAGCAGCACTCCTTGCAGGGTCGGTGGACCAAGGAGGAATCTCTCCTCTCGATCAACATTCTGGAACTGCGGGCGGTCTTCAATGCGTTGAACCTAGCCCAGCATTTGATTCAGAACCGTCCTGTTCAAGTACAGTCGGACAACGCCACCACAGTGGCTTACATAAATCATCAAGGCGGCACTCAAAGCCGTTTGGCAATGAAGGAAGCCTCACGGATTCTACATTGGGCAGAACGCCATCTACCGGCAATATCGGCAATATTCATTCCGGGAGTCCTGAATTGGGAAGCAGACTTTCTCAGTGGTCAGGACGTGCATGCCGGCGAGTGGGGCCTCCATCCAGAAGTGTTTCAACTCCTCGTGGAAAGGTGGGGTCTTCCAGATGTGGATCTGATGGCGTCTCGACACAATAACAAGGTTCCGGTCTTCGGAGCAAGGACAAGGGATCCTCAAGCAGCATTCGTGGATGCGCTGGCAGTGCCGTGGAGGTTTCGGCTGCCGTACGTGTTCCCTCCGGTATCACTCCTGCCCAGGGTAATTCGGAAGTTCAAGCAAGAAAAAGGAAATCTGCTTCTCATAGCTCCGGCGTGGCCCAGACGGCACTGGTTCTCAGACCTGCAAGGCCTATCGTCAGAGCGTCCAATTCTACTTCCACCACGCCCAGACCTCCTCATTCAGGGCCCCTGTGTCTACAGGACCTAGCCCGGCTGTCTTTGACAGCATGGCTCTTGAAGCTTCCATCTTAAGAGCTAAGGGTTTTTCTGAAGAGGTCATTAAAACTATGTTGCGGGCCCAGAAACCGGCCTTTGCTCGGATTTACCATCGGGTCTGGCATTCCTACTTTGTTTGGTGCGCATCTAACCATTATGACGCTTCCAAGTTTAGTACAGCCAAACTTTTGGCTTTTCTACAGCAGGGCCTAGATTTAGGCCTGCGTCTGGCCTCCCTCAAGGTTCATATTTCTGCCTTGTCTGTGTGGTTTCAGAGAAAAATTGCGACTTTACCTGATGTTCATACTTTCACTCAGGGTGTGTTGCGTATCCAACCTCCCTATGTCCCGCCTGTGGCTCCTTGGGACTTGTCGGTGGTTTTGGAGGCGTTACAAGAGTCTCCATTTGAACCTCCTGGTTCTGCTGACCTTAAGTGGCTTTCCCTTTAAGGTGGTGTTTCTGTTGGTTATTGCCTCTGGTAGAAGAGCGACGGATTTGGGTGCCTTGTCTTGTAGTTCCCCATATCTGATTTTTCACCATGACCGGGCGGTTCTTAGGACTCGTCCCGGATATTTGCCTAAGGTGGTTTCTTCGTTCCACCTTAATCAGGAGATTGTGGTTCCAGCTTTTGTCTCTCCTGATTTGTCTCCCAAAGAGCGGTCTTTGGATGTGGTACGGGCTCTCCGTATCTATGTGAAGAGAACTGCTTCCATTCGAAAGTCTGATTCTCTTTGTTTCTTTTTCATCCACTAGGGGTCACTGGAGTACTCTTGGGATATGGACGGCTTCCGCAGGAACAGGGCACTGAATATTCAAATTCAGTAACACTCCTCTATACGGTTCTATACCTCGCCGATTTAAGTCCAGTTACCCGTTTCCAGAGTCATTAACATGGGTGAATCCGCAATTGGAGGATTCGTCTGTGTCAAAACTTATAAAGACCCTTCAGGCCGTAATATAGGATGCTAAAGTCCATGTATTTAGCAGCAGGAGCCTTGCTTAGACCTGGTTTGGTTGGCATTTGGGTAACTAACGCGCTACATGACGATCACCTTATACTTCTCGCTGATCACATCTGTGAAGCCGCTGAGTATCTATGTACAGCTTCTACTGACGTCTGCCAGCTCACTTCTCTCTTTTCATCGTCGCTAATTACAGCACGACGAGCACTCTGGCTGCGTTCTTGGCAAGCGGAGTAAGAAGTCAAGAGAGTTTCCCTTACGGTGGCGAAAAGTTGTTTGGTCCTGATTTGGAAGAATGTATTTCTACGGCCACGGGAGGAAAGTCTGTTTTCCTACCATTGCCACCAACGGTACCTAGAAGGAATTACTCGACCCCGGCGTTCAAATCCTTTAGACCTCAGCCCTTTCGAAGCCGTGGTAGAGGAACAGCCATGCCTGGTAGACGAGGTCGAGGACGTGGTGTCCTACAAACCAACACCAGTTGTCAGGACGCTGAGGTCACCGACAAACCAGTGGCATGACGACTCCCAGCCGTCTCGGATCTCCATTGGTGGGAGCACGCCTTCAGATCCACAGATGGGTGGATCCACAATTTAGTGTTAAAAGGTTACAAAATAGAGTTCGACTGTCTCCCGCCACTGCGGTTTTTCAAGACAGGACTGCCTCTGTCGGACAACAAGAGGGAGGTTCGGCAAATTGCCATTCAGTCCCTGCTGGATTCAGCAGTTTGCTACCGGTCCCTGTACACCAACAAGGTCAGGGTTATTATTCCAGTCTGGTTGTGGTACCAAAGCCGGATGGCTCCGTCAGGCACATATTGAACTTAAAGGATCTCAATCAGTACGGCAGAACTATTACCAGTTTCAGCCTCTACCGTTTGCCCTCTCGTCAGCGCCTCGGGTATTCACCAAAGTGTGGTCTGTGTTGAAAGCTCATCTCAGATCTCTGGGAGTGATACTAGTTCTTTACTTGGACGATCTGCTCATCAAAGCTCCGTCTCAACAGATGCTTCTCCAACATGCGTTGCTAACGTACAATGTACTAGTTCAGCACGGTTGGATTGTCGACTTCAAGAAATCACATCTAATTCCGTCTCAACGACTTCAATTCCTAGGTATGATTCTCAAGGCGGTAAATCAAAGAATTTACCTATCAGAACAGAAAGTACCACGCACAGTCTCTGTACATTTGTGCATTCGCCTCTTAGCCACAATGGTGACGGCTTTCGAAGCGCTTCAGTTCGGAAGATTTCACTCACGTCCTTTTCAACTGGATGTGCTCGCACAGTGGTCGAGCCAAGTACACAATTGAGCCGCAGGGAAACGGTTCGGCGCCTGGAATTGGATAATTCTAACGACAGACGCGAGTCTCAGAGGTTGGGGAGCTGTAGTTCAAAATTGTCCGCTCCAGGGTCTCTGGGCGGATCACGAAGGATTGCTGTCTATAAATGTTCTGGAACTCCGGCCAATTTACAATGCGCTACGACAAGCAGTGCACATGCTTCGGTCTCAGACTGTCCAGGTGCAGTCAGACAACGCGACGGCGGTCGCATGCATCAACACAAGGAGGAGCGAGAAGCCGCATGGCAATGCGGGCAGTAGCTCGAATCCTCAATTGGGCCGACCATCACCAAGTGATATTGTCGGCAGTGTTCATTCCGGGAGTGGACACTTGGGAGGCGGATTATCTCAGCCGTCGGGATTTTCATCCAGGAGAATGGGCATTAAATCCAGAAGTGTTTCACATGTTGGTCCGGAGGTGGGGTTATCCTCCAGTGGACCTGATGGCATCTCGCCACAATCATCAAACGCCCCAGTATGTGTCCAGAACGCGACATCCAAAGGCAATGGTGGTGGATGCTCTCACAATCGCGTGACCGTACAGCCTCGTGTATCTGTTTCCACCGTTTCCACTGCTCCCTCTGTTGCTAAAACTGATCAAAAGAGAGTCCACCACAGTCATACTAGTGGCGCCTCATGGGCCTCGGAGAGCTTGGTTCTCGGATCTCCGCGGACTACTCGCAGACGATTCTTGGCCGATCCCACTACGTCCGGACCTGTTACAACAGTTCCTGTTCCTTTACCCCGTTTTAGCGCGGCTGCGGTTGACGGGGTGGCTGTTGAGACCGCCCTCTTAAGGAAAGAGGGCATTCCAGAATCGGTTATACCAACCATGTTACGAGCTAGGAAGCCGGTTACGGCCACTCATTATTACAGAATTTGGCGTGCCTATGTAGGTTGGTGTGAAGCTCGGAAGTTTCCGACATCATCTTTCAAGTTATCCCGTCTTTTGTTATTTCTACAGACGGGGTTAGATGGCGGACTGCGTTTATCTCCACTAAAGGTGCAGGTATCTGCTTTGTCTATTTACTTTCAAAGACGATTGGCTCTATTGCCGTTGGTACACACTTTTCTGCAAGGTGTACTCAGAGTACAGCCTCCATTCATTCCACCTACAGCGCCATGGGACTTGAATCTGGTTTTAGACTTCTTACAGTCTTCATATTTTGAACACTTAACACAAGTGGATATTAAGTTTCTCACTTGGAAAACCATTTTTCTACTGGCCTTAGCTTCGGCAAGGCGTGTTTCAGATTTGGGTGCCTTGTCATGCAAGCCGCCGTATTTGGTGTTTCATGATGACAGAGCGGAACTTCGGACGAATCCCGATTTCTTACCAAAGGTAGTGTCATCTTTTCACATCAATCAACCAATAGTAGTTCCTGTGTTACCGGGACATTGGAACTCTGGATGCAGTACGCGCATTACGCGTTTATGTATCCCGAACGTCTACAGTTTGTAAGACGGACACGTTGTTTGTTCTCTATGATGCTGCAAAGATGGGTTGGCCAGCTTCTAAGCAGACCTTATCCAGATGGATAAAACTGACCATACGTCAGGCTTACCTTCAGGCTAGGATACAGCCGCCTACATCAGTAACAGCTCATTCCACACGTTCTGTGGGAACTTCATGGGCAGCTGGTCGTGGAGCTTCTACGACGCAGCTTTGCCGGGCGGCTACATGGTCTTAAGTGCACACGTTTGTGCGCTTTTACAAGTTTGATACGTTTGCGGCATCAGCATCTAGCTTTGGCCGCCTAGTGTTACAGGTGCCAAACAGCTCTCCCGCCCACGGGGGAAGCTTTGGTACGTCCCAAGAGTACTCCAGTGACCCCTAGTGGATGAAAAAGAAAATAGGATTTTGGTACTTATCAGGTAAATCCTTTTCTTTGAATCCATAGGGGGCACTGGACGCCCACCCAGAGCAGTTTTACCTGGTTGTGGTAAGTTCAGTGGATCTTATGGTAACACATTCTCACTGACTGGTTCAAATTTTCTAGTTCTATCGGTTATGGTGTCAACTGTTTCGTTGTCCGTTACGTTATGTGTCAACTTTATGGTTGTCCGTTATGTTATAGGTAATTCTCCATTGTCAACCTCTCTATCGCTCCTGTTCGGCTCAGTAAAACAAACTGAGGTACTCTGGGAGTATGGAGGGGAGGAGTGTTACTGAATTTGAATATTCAGTGCCCTGTTCCTGCGGAAGCCGTCCATATCCCAAGAGTACTCCAGTGCCCCCTATGGATTCAAAGAAAAGGATTTACCTGGTAAGTACCAAAATCCTATTTTTGTTTGGATTTCACAAACGTGACTGGCCTGCTCACAAGCAGACCCTGGCCAGGTGGATCAGAATGGTGATTGTGCATGCTTATGTGAAGGCTGGCCTGTCAGCTCCTGTTCACATTACGGCCCATTCTACTCGGTCTGTTGGACCTTTTTGGGCGGCCCAACGTGGTGCGACCCTTGATCAATTGTGCAAGGCGGCTACGTGGTCCTCCTGGAACACGTTCATAAGGTTCTATGCCTTCGATACTGCCGCTTCCCAGGATGCTTCCTTTGGACGCTGGGTTCTTGTGCCCGTTACAGTGCGTCCCCTCCCATAAGGAACTGCTTTAGGATATCCCCATTGTCCAGACTTGTGGAGCCCAGTGTACCCCGCAGCAGAAAACGAGTTTTATGGTAAGAACTTACCCTTGTTAAAACGCTTTCTGCGAGGTACACTGGGCTCCACAAGGCGCCCACCCTGACGCACTTAGCTTCTTTGGGTTGATATGGCATTAGCCGCTGACACTTCTCTTGTCGTGAGAGGTTGGTGTATGTGGCTACTAACTGTTGTCGTCTCTTTTCCTGCTACTGCATTGGGCTGGTTAACTAAACTGAGCTCCTGTGCTGGGAGGCGAGGTGATATAGGAGGCGGCGCTATGCATCTTGGGAAGAAGGTCAAAACTTTGAGCCTGTTGGTGCCTCGGATCAAGATCCTACTGTAAACCCATTGTCCAGACTTTTGGAGCCCAGTGTACCTCGCAGAAAGAGTTTTAACAAGGGTAAGTTCTTACCATAAAACTCGTTTTTTGTGGGACCACAGATGATGAAGATCGGCAGTGCAAGGAATTTCCAAAGATGCTCGCTCAGAAGGTGAAAGCTGCTTGGACCAGCTTTATCGCAGTACTTCATGCTTCCTAGGCAATCACAAGGATGAAAATTACGTGTAGTTGGTCGATATTTTGGTGAAGAACTTCGGCACAATGGGGTGGTCCACATTCTTGATGCTCATATTGAGAAATTCAAGGAGAACATGGGAGCGTTCTCATAGGAGTAAGGCGAGCGCTTCCACCGGGATATACTGAAGTAGGAATGCCGCTACCAAAGACAGTATAACGGGAACATGATGGAAGACTACATCTAGGGGCTGCTTCATTAAAGTGATGTACTGTAGAATTGTAAATCTTGTAAAGCTACTCACTTCTTTTGTGGTCATGTTTGTACAACTTTATGTTAATTTTCATACATATGTTTATTTTTTTCTCACATTGTATAAAAGAAAATGCTAATTTACCCTTTTATCATCTGCAATACAGATGTAGCTACACTCATCGTTTCTACATCTAGCCGGCACATGCACTCCCAGCACGGCTAGGCGCACCTGCTCCTAGCTGCGCCGAGCTGTGTCTTTTGCCGCCCCATATACTTTGTACGGGACACGGGTGCGACAAAGACACATGCGCATCGGGGCGTGCAAATGAGTCACAGTAAACGAGCTGCAATTGTGCCTAGAATGGATGTAGCCTCAATGAGCATGGCTACATCTGTAGGTCAGTTTCAAAGTATAAAATGTCCTGGCCACAAAAGCAAAGTTTGAGTGGAATAAATGCCATTTTCCGTACTTTTGAAACATACGCAATTAAGAAACAGCAAATAGTACCCATGGACGAAAATTTGGTTATATAGTAGTGTCTGAAACCTCGAACATGTTATGTAGCGAAGTTTAGCATTGTATGCTGTACATATTTTTCTTTATTACACAGAGCATGTTATAAGTAAGATTACGAGTTATTCAGGTTTGTTAGCAAACCAAAAAAGTTAGCAATCGGGCAAAACCATGTTGCACTGCAGGTGGGACTGATGTAACATGTGCAGAGAGAGTTAGATTTGGGTGGGGTGTGTTCAAACTGAAATCTAAATTGCAGTTTAGAAATTAAGCATCCAGTATTTACCTTGCACAGAAACAATATAACCCATCCAAATCTAAATCTCTCTGCACATGTTACATCTGTTCTACCTTCAGTGCAACATGGTTTTGCCCAGTTGCTAACTTTTTTAGGTTTGCTAACAAACCTGAATAACCCCCCATGTCTGCTACCTTTCTGCCTTGTCGCTTTCATGTTTTCCGTCCATCACACATTTACCCCAATTGTGAAGTATGCATAAAAACAGAATATGCTGGCAGTATATAAAAAAATGTTAATAACTAAGTAATGTTACTAAAGCTCACTCTGATACTCCATGACTGCAAGCTATTCTTTTGAGAGAGGATTAGATTAAAGCCACTCTGTAAAAGTGACAGGAAAACTCCATGAAGAGATAAAGGGATTATGGGGAAGAACAGACAATTACTTACTACTGTACTGAATGGTGAGCTCTGTGAGCTGATTTACTGCTATCAACATAGATATTGAACGAGACAAAGAAAAGTAAAATTAAGGGTTGTATTTTCTTTAACATACTGGCTTTTGTTTGCAGCATTTAATGAACACATTTACAACCATGTATACCAATGTTCCTGTTTCCTTTTGTAGGTAAAGTTTATACATGTGATAGATCAACTTCATTCTGTATTTCTACAAGTCCGCTGCTTCCTGACCCCTATGAGGCAGAAAAGTAAGTTTATTACTTTTTTACTCTGTAAAAAATAAGTACTTATGGTGTAATGCCTAGTTTAAACTTGCTCTTTTCTTTAATTGATTTTTCTTTTTATTTATTGGAAGTTTAATTATACCAGTCAAAATGCTCTTATAATATGGATTTAATTCTCTGTTCTAATATCTGTCTTTGTAAAAATAGTTCAGTGTTCTTTGCAGGCAGGCATTTTTCCTGAACCCCTAAAGGAAGCAATTGTTAGACCTCTTCTTAAAAATCCTAATTTCTCTAACGTCCTTGAGGATGCTGGGACTCCGTAAGGACCATGGGGAATAGACGGGCTCCGCAGGAGATAGGGCACTTTAAGAAAGCTTTGGATTCTGGGTGTGCACTGGCTCCTCCCTCTATGACCCTCCTTAAGACCACAGTTTTACACTGTGCCCAGAGCAAGATGGGTGCACTGCAGAGAGCTCTCCAGAGTTCTCTGCCTGAAAGCATTTTTGTTTGGATTTTTCTTTCTACTTTTTACTACTTTTTCACAGGGAGCACTGCTGGCAACAGGCTCCCTGCATCGAGGGACGGAGGAGAGAGGAGCAGACCTTCTTGTCAAAGATAGGCTCTGCTTCCTCGGCTACTGGACACCACTAGCTCCAGAGGGGGTGAACGCAGGTTCTTACTGGGCGTCTACCCCCGGAGCCGCGCCGCCGTTCTCCTCACAGAGCCAGAAGTACAGAAGTCAGAAGACGTCTCAGGCGGCAGAAGCCTTCAGCTTCACTGAGGTAACGCACAGCACTGCAGCTGTGCATCATTGCTCCCATACACCTCACACACTCCGGTCACTGTAAGGGTGCAGGGCGCAGGGGGGAGGGGGGCGCCCTGGGCAGCAATATAAACCTCTGCATGGCAAAAAGACTATATACATGTACAGGTGGGCTCTGTACATGTATATAAAGGAGCCCCCGCCATATTTTCCTAAGTTTGAGCGGGACAGAAGCCCGCCGCCGAGGGGGCGGGGCTTCTCCCTCAGCACTCACCAGCGCCATTTTCTCTCCACAGTACTGCTGAGAGGAAGCTCCCCGGACTCTCCCCTGCTTACACACGGTGAAAGGGTGCTTAAAAGAGAGAGGGGCACACATAATTGGCGGTTTACATATTACACAGCGCTGCTGGGGAAAAACATTTTGTGTTGGTCTCCAGGGTTGTCGGCCTCTCGGACCTTGTCGCTACGGCTGGTAAGTCGAATTTCTTACCTTATGTCCCCCCGCAGCATACTAAGAAGGCACCTCATTATTAAATGCAGTCCTTTCGTTCCAATAAAAACAAGAAGGTGCGGGGATCGTCCTTTGTTACCAGAGGAAAAGGCAGGGGAAAGAAGCTGCACATAGCTAGCTCCCAAGAGCAGAAGTCCTCCCCTGCGTCTGCAAAGTCCACCGCTTTCTGGGGGGAGGCAGATCTGGTGGGGGCGCGTCTTCGGTGTTTCAGCCACGTCTGGGTTTAATCGCAGGTGGATCCCTGGGCAATAGAGATTGTTGCGCAGGGATACAGGCTGGAATTCGAAGACTTGCCTCCTCGCCGGTTTTTCAAATCGGCTCTGCCGACTTCCCCGTCAGAGAGGGAGTCAGTGTTGACAGCAATCCAAAAATTGTATGTTCAACAGGTGATTGTTACAGTTCCTCATCTCCAGCAGGGAGAGGGATATTATTCCTCCCTGTTTGTGGTCCCGAAACCGGACGGTTCGGTCAGGCCCATTTTAAACCTGAAATCTCTGAACCTGTACTTGAAAAGGTTCAAGTTCAAAATGGAATCACTCCGGATGGTGTCCCTGGACATAAAGGATGCATACCTTCATGTTCCAATATTCCCCCCCCATCAGGCTTTCCTGAGATTTGCAGTGCAGGACTGTCTACCAATTTCAGACGTTGCCGTTCGGGCTTTCCACAGCCCTGAGGATTTTTACCAAGGTAATGGCGGAAATGATGGTGGTCCTGCGCAGGCAGGGGGTCACAATTATCCCATACTTGGACGATGATCTAATAAAGGCGAGATCTTGTGAGAAATTGCTGGACAGCGTGTCTCTGTCCATGAAGACGTTGCAGCTACACGGCTGGATTCTCAATATACCGAAGTCCCAGCTAGTTCCTACAACGCGACTGACCTTTCTGGGCCTGATCCTAGACACAGACCAGAAAAAGGTTTTTCTTCCGATCGAAAAGGTTCAGGAACTCATGACCATGGTCAGGAACCTATTGAAACCAAAGAAGGTTTCAGTGCATCAGTGCACGCGGGTCCTGGGGAAGATGGTGGCTTCATACGAGGCCATCCCTTTCGGCAGATTCCATGCGAGGACTTTTCAATGGGACCTCTTGGACAAGTGGTCCGGGTCCCATTTACAAATGCATCAAAGGATCACCCTGTCTCCCAGGACCAGGGTATCTCTCCTGTGGTGGCTGAACAGTGCTCACCTTCTAGAGGGTCGCAGGTTCGGCATTCAGGACTGGGTCCTGGTAACCACGGACGCAAGCCTCCGAGGCTGGGGAGCAGTGGCACTGGGAAGAAATTTCCAAGGTCTCTGGTCAAGCCTGGAGACTTGTCTCCACATCAACGTCCTGGAGTTGAGGGCCATATACAACAAGCGGAGAACTTACTTCGGAGAAGACCGGTTCTGATTCAGTCAGACAATGTCACGGCAGTGGCTCATATAAACCGCCAAGGCGGAACAAGGAGCAGAGTGGCCATGGCAGAAGCGACCAGGATTCAACGCTGGGCGGAAGGCCATGTAACCTCGCTGTCAGCGGTGTTCATCCCGGGGGTGGACAACTGGGAGGCGGACTTCCTCAGCAGGCACGACCTGCATCCGGGGGAGTGGGGACTTCATCAAGAAGTCTTTGCACAGATCGCGGATCGGTGGGGCCTGCCTCAAATAGACATGATGGCGTCCTGTCTCAACAAAAAGCTAAAGCGGTATTGCGCCAGGTCAAGGGACCCTCAGGCGGTAGCGGTAGACGCTCTGGTGACACCTTGGGTGTTCAGATCGGTCTATGTGTTTCCTCCTCTTCCTCTCATACCCAAGGTGTTGAGAATTGTAAGAATAAGCAGGGTCAGAACAATCCTCATTGTTCCAGATTGGCCACGGAGGACTTGGTATCCGGAACTACAAGAGTTGCTCATAGAAGATCCGTGGCCTCTTCCTCTAAGGCAGGACCTGCTGCAGCAGGGGCCCTGTCTGTTCCAAGACTTACCGCGGCTGCATTTGACTGCATGGCGGTTGAACGCCGGATCCTAGCGGAAAAAGGAATTCCGGAGGAAGTCATTCCTACCCTGATCAATGCTAGGAAAGATGTGACGTTGAAACATTATCACCGTATATGGCGGAAATATGTTTCTTGGTGGGAGGCCAGAGCTGCTCCTACGGAGGAGTTCCATTTGGGCCGTCTACTTCACTTCCTTCAAACAGGAGTGACCTTGGGCCTAAAATTAGAGTCCATAAAGGTCCAGATTTTGGCCTTATCCATTTTCTTTCAAAGAGAATTAGCCTCTCTTCCTGAGGTACAGACTATTGTGAAGGGGGTGCTGCATATTCAGCCTCCCTTTGTGCCTCCGGTGCCGCCTTGGGATCTTAACGTGGTGTTACGTTTCCTCAAGTCACCTTGGTTTGAACCACTTAAAACTGTGGAGTTGAAATACCTCACGTGGAAAGTGGTCATGTTGTTGGCGTTACTTCGGCGAGACGTGTTTCAGAATTGGCGGCTTTATCGCATAAAAGCCCATACTTGGTTTTTCACGTGGATAGGGCAGAGTTGAGGACTCGTCCTCACTTTCTGCCAAAAGTGGTCTCATCTTTTCATGTGAACCAACCTATTGTCGTGCCTGTGGCTACAAGGGACTTGGAGGATTTTGAGTCCCTGGATGTAGTCAGGGCTTTGAAGATTTATGTGACCAGAACGGCTCGGATCAGGAAGACTGAAGCTTTGTTTGTTCTGTATGCGGCCAACAAGGTTGGCGCCCCTGCTTCAAAGCAGACTATTGCTCGCTGGATCTGTAACACGATTCAGCAGGCGCATTCTACGGCAGGATTGCCGTTACCGAAATCGGTTAAGGCCCACTCCACTAGGAAGGTGGGCTCTTCTTGGGCGGCTGCCCGAGGGGTCTCGGCATTACAGTTGTGCCGAGCAGCTACTTGGTCGGGGACAAACACCTTTGCAAAGTTCTATAAGTTTGATACCCTGGCTGAGGAGGACCTCCTGTTTGCTCAATCGGTGCTGCAGAGTCATCCGCACTCTCCCGCCCGTTTGGGAGCTTTGGTATAATCCCCATGGTCCTTACGGAGTCCCAGCATCCTCAAGGACGTTAGAGAAAATAAGATTTTACTTACCGGTAAATCTATTTTTCGTAGTCCTGTTGAGGATGCTGGGCGCCCGTCCCAAGTGCGGACTTCTACTGCAAGACTTGTATATAGTTATTGCTTACATAAGGGTTATGTTATAGTTTTCGATGATGCCGTGGCTATGTTGTTGTTCATACTGTTAACTGGGTAAGTTTATCACAAGTTATACGGTGTGATTGGTGTGGCTGGTATGAATCTCGCCCTTAGATTTACAAAAATCCTTCCTCGTACTGTCTATTTCCTCTGGGCACAGTTTCCCTAACTGAGGTCTGGAAGAGGGTCATAGAGGGAGGAGCCAGTGCACACCCAGAATCCAAAGCTTTCTTAAAGTGCCCTATCTCCTGCGGAGCCTGTCTATTCCCCATAGTCCTTATGGAGTCCCAGCATCCTCTACGGACTACGAGAAATAGATTTACCGGTAAGTAAAATCTTATTTTAGATCCCAACTGCATGACTAACTACCGACCGGTATCAAACATTCCTTTCTATGAAAGGTTATTGAGAAAGTGGTTGCAAATCAACTGAAAACCCGCCTGACAATCCATGATATTTATGCTCCATTCCAATCAGGATTCAGGAGAAGACATAGCATTGAAACAGCCCGTGTGTGTGTGTGTGTGTGTGTGTGTGTGTGTGTGTGTGTGTTAAATGATCTTCTGATGGCAAGAGACATAGGTGACTGTTAAATCTGAATTCTTCTGGATCTTTTTTCAAGATTTTGATACCGTGGACCATGGGCTTCTGATTGAGCGCCTGAAAAATTTATGTGGACTGGATGGCACAGTCCTAAGCTGGTTCATATTATTTCTCACCTGGGGGTCACAGAGAGTTTTATTTGGAGTATACTCATCATCATGAGTGCCTCTGCCATGTGGCGCCCCCACAAGGTTCTATACTATCCCCCCTGCATTTTGCAGTATACATGTTACCATTGGATGAAGTAATCAGGCATTGTGGTGTGGTCTACCACTACTATGCAGATGATACACACATGTACCTGTCTATTACTCTGGCATTGAGAACCCAATAACAACCCTAAATGGCTGACTAGCTGATCTCCAGGAGTGGATGAGTGCTAGTTGGCTGAGACTGAATCCTGATAAAACCGAGGTCCTTATGATAGGACCGCAACATCAAAGGACAAGACTGCAGCATAGCCAACCAACTGGACTGACAGTTGGGGGTGCAGAATTCCAAAACACTGTTCATGTGCAGAATCTGAGCGTTGTCCTGGGTGGTGGCCACAATCAAATCCTTATTCTTTCATCTGAGGAATGTAGCCAGAATCAAACACTTAATTCCCACTGAAGATCTGCCAAATGTCATACATGCATTTGTATAATTTCGTATTAGACTACTGCAATGCCCTCTACCTTGGTCTCCCAGCAAAAGAATTGCACCGCTTACAGCTGGTACAAAACAAAGCTTCCAGGCTGTTAACCAACCAGCCCCATTCTAGCCATATAATACCCATTCTCTACTCCCACCACTGTTTGCCTAAAGATGGCTAATCATCTTCAAGATTGGCTTACTGACTTTGTAAGCGCTACAGGACCAGAGCCCAAGATACCTGAAGCAGCTTCTGATGCCATAGTTCCCACTACTGCGATCTGTAGATGAAGATCTTTTAGCAGTACCTAGAATCTCTTATAATTCATCTGGGGGTTGAGCTTTTAGCCATGTGGCTCCGACTCTATGGAATTTACTTCCCAGCACAGTTAGAGAGGCCCCACTCTACAGTCTTTTCAAAACAGACCCAAGGCTTTCCTGTTTACGCAAGCATTACCATAATGTCCCTTTAGTACAGGCCTGGCCAACCTGTGGCTCTCCAGCTGTTGTAAAACTACAAGTCCCATCATGCCTTGCCACAATTTTTCTATTAGGGGATGCTAAAACTGTGGCAGGGCATGCTGGGATGTGTAGTTTCACAACATCTGTAGAGCCACAGGTTGGCCAGGCCTGCTTTAGTATATCCATGCTCTCTGTATTTTAGGAAAAGCTTTCCTGTACTTCATTGTTTCTGTACTGTATAATGTTCATTATTTCTGTTAAGTGCCTTGAATCCTATTGCAGAAAGAGCGCTACATAAATAAAAAAATTTGTTGATAATAATATTATTATTTATTATTATCATCCTCTTGAGGTGTATAGTCGGCAAACAAATAAGGCAATAACATCTTCAGTAATGATCCACAAGGTTCTTGGCCATAAATGTGTGGGAAGGTATTAAAGATTGTAGGGTACAGGGGGTTTACAGATTCTAGTGTACAGGAGGATTACAGATTGTAGGGTACAGGGGGGAATACAGATTCTAGTGTACAGGAGGATTACAGATTGTAGGGTACAGGGGGGAATACAGATTCTAGTGTACAGGGGGATTACAGATTGTAGGGTACAGGAGTAGTACAGATTCTAGTGTACAGGGGGATTACAGATTGTAGGGTACAGGGGGGAATACAGATTCTAGTGTACAGGGGGATTACAGATTGTAGGGTACAGGGGGGAATACAGATTCTAGTGTACAGGGGGATTACAGATTGTAGGGTACAGGGGGGAATACAGATTCTAGTGTACAGGGGGATTACAGATTGTAGGGTACAGGGGGGAATATAGATTCTAGTGTACAAATACAAGGGGGTTCACTGATTCTAGTGTACAGTGAAATACAGGGCGGATTACAGATTCTAGTAGATGGGGATTACAGATTGTAGGGTACAAGGGAATACATTG
Organism: Pseudophryne corroboree; assembly: GCF_028390025.1. Taxonomy (NCBI): domain Eukaryota; kingdom Metazoa; phylum Chordata; class Amphibia; order Anura; family Myobatrachidae; genus Pseudophryne; species Pseudophryne corroboree. The sequence goes on along the minus strand of NC_086444.1, from coordinate 937,322,144 downwards.
GGGAATTACAGTTTGTAGTATACAGGGAATTACAGTTTAAGGATATAGTGAAATATAGGGGGGGGGGGGGGTTACAGATTGTATGGTACAGGGGAATACGGGGGTTACAGATTCTAGTGTACAGGGAAATACAAATTCTAGGGTACAAGGAAATACAGGGGGAATTACAGATTCTAGTGTAGCGGGGACTACAGAGGGGATTACAGATTCTAGTATACAGGGATTTACAGATTCTGGGTACAGAGAAAAATAGGGGAGATTACTGATTCTAGTATACAGGGATTTACAGATTCTGGGTACAGAGAAAAATAGGGGAGATTACAGATTCTAGTATACAGGGATTTACAGATTATGGGTACAGAGAAATATAGGGAGGATTACAGTTTGTAGGGTACTGGGGTGGTTACAGATTCTAATGTACAGGGGAAATACAGATCCTAGGGTACAAGGAAATACAGGGGAGGTTACAGATTCTCGTGTACAGGGGCAATACAGATTCTAGAGTACAATGAAATACGGGGGGATTACAGAGTCTACGGTCCAGGTGAATGCAGGAAGAGGATACAATTTAGAGTCCAGGTGAGTGCAGGGGCACTATGGCTGCTTGTGACATTTGTTGAATGGAAATGATAGAGGGCACCTCTACAGGGCCATTCAATTTGCAGTCTTCAATGGTACTATATTGTTTGTGTTTGCTCTGTGAAGGCACCCCTCGCACACCCCTAGTTATGGCCCTGCACACCTCCTTCAATAGACCTTGTTGTTTATTGAAAAATGCATGCTTTCTTCAGATCACTAGCTAGACCAAATATTTTCTGAAAGTAACTTCTGCTTTTAGTGGTCATTTAGACTACTGAAGTATGGGGCCGATTCAGTATGGAACGTAGAAGTGTGGAAATGGCTATTAGGCAATTTCTGCGCATGCGAGTATGCTGCCAGTGCATGCGCGAGGACTTAGATTGCGATCGCGTAAGTCTCGGAGGGGGTCAGCATCGCAGCGTTTTGGGGGTGGCGTTGCGCCGTTGGGGGGTCGCAGTCCGCACAACGGAGGCGTGCCCGGACTGTTTGTGGGGTGGGCCGTGGCAGCTGCGTGATGTCACATGCAGCTGCTGCAACCCAAAACATTGTGGCCCGGCTACTGCCTTCCTAGTCTGGGGGAGAGGGGACCGGCATGCTAGAGAACGGAGTTGTAGTTGTGCAATTTCTTGCAACTACAACACAAGCTGAATTAGGCCCTATATCAGGGGTGGCCAACCAGTCAGTGACAAAGAGCCAAAAAACCTTGTTAGGTACGTCAAAGAGCCGACATCGAGCTGATGGCGCACATGCAAAAATGGAATGTGGCCTTGTGCCTGCTAGACCACACCCCTGGTATAAAATACATTGAAAAAGCCAGAACGACATAAAATAAAAAAAATTTAAGCCAGATCCATTGAAAAAGCCACTTTTACATAAAATAATTGAAAAAGCCAAATTCACATAATAAACTTCAGCTCCCCCGTGTCACTCAAGTCAACACCCTCCTGTCACTCCAGCTAGCTGCCCCATGTGTCACTCCTGCTAGCACCCTCCTATGTCACTCCAGCTAGCTCCCCCGTGTCACTCCAGCCAGCTCTCCCATGTGTCTCTACTGCCAAGACCCTGCTGTGTCACTCCAGCCAGCTCTTCCATGTGTCACTCCAGCCAACACCCTCCTGCGTCACTCCTGCCAGGACCCTCCTGTGTCTCTCCAGCCAGTTCTCCCATGCGTCACTGCTGCCAAGACCCTGTTGTGTCACTCCAGCCAGGTCTCCCATGTGTCACTACTGCCAACACCCTCCTGTCACTCCAGCCAGCTCTTCCATGTGTCACTCCTGCTAGCACCCTCCTATGTCACTCCAGCCAGCTCCCCCGTGTCACTCCAGCCAGCTCTCCCATGTCACTCCAGCCAGCTCCCCCATGTGTCTCTACTGCCAAGACCCTGCTGTGTCACTCCAGCCAGCTCTTCCATGTGTCACTCCAGCCAACACCCTCCTGCGTCACTCCTGCCAGGACCCTCCTGTGTCTCTCCAGCCAGTTCTCCCATGCGTCACTGCTGCCAAGACCCTGTTGTGTCACTCCAGCCAGGTCTCCCATGTGTCACTACTGCCAACACCCTCCTGTCACTCCAGCCAGCTCTTCCATGTGTCACTCCTGCTAGCACCCTCCTATGTCACTCCAGCCAGCTCCCCCGTGTCACTCCAGCCAGCTCTCCCATGTCACTCCAGCCAGCTCTCCCATGTGTAACTACTGCTAAGACCCTGCTGTGTCACTCCAGCCAGGTCTCCCATGTGTCACTCTAGCACATCCTCATGTATCGCTACAGCCCCCCCATCAACTCGTGCCTTTGCAGCAGTCCCTAATGTGTCCTCTGTTTGCTGGTGGGTGTCTCACCTCTAGTATCTGACTCCTTCAGTTTTCAGTCCCTGTAGTGCTGCTGCGTGTCTGGCTGGAGTGCAGCGGTTTTCTGTATCTGTTGTGGTCACATGATGTAGAGTGTTGGGAGCCACATTTGAATAAGGAAAGAGCCACATGCGGCTCAAGAGCCACAGGTTGGCCACCACTGCCCTATATTAAAAGTTCATTGATTTTAGGATTTTTCATTCATGTCTGTATGTTGAGATATATACAGTTGTCTGTTTACTAGGCAATGTAGAGTAATGGTTTTCATCTTTCACACCTAATCTCCCTTCACTCCTGAAGGCTTTCTGTGGGCTTTACTTAATCCACAATAAATAGATAAACTTTCTTGTCAACACTACAGCAAAAATAAAAAGTTAAATCCTGCATTTTTCAGTGTCCAGTGCTAAATGTATTTAATCACTTTTGCAGTAATGATAGTTTCCTAATACCTGGTACCATCTTGTAGCTTTTTTTTATTGCCATTTTAAAAAATAAATAAATAAACTGCCACCAGTTAGTGTTATTTACTGATCTATGTTGCTTATCAGTTTATATCTCCACCTAGGCTCAGTTACAACTCGCCCATTAACCTAGTCTAACATAAAATGAAGACTTGGAGACTAAGATTGGCTAATATTAAGGCACTGCTTTATTTGGGATGCGGTTAATACACCACCTGTCAGGATACAGGCATTCAGTATTTTGACGCCGGAATCCCGACGGCCAGGGAAATGCCGGTGGTCAGAATCCCGACCGCAGCCCAGTATTCCCTCTCGGGTAGTGGGTCCATGCCACCACCCGAGTTAGAATATAACCTGTGGTGATTGAAGCTCACTGCCGGGATTCTAGCTGCCGGCATCCCATCTGCCAGTCTCTCTTGTGTATTCCCTTTTATTTCATTCAAATTAAACTAAAAAAGGGGAACATCCATTAGAGCAGTGCACCTACTTGGCAACAGCTAATTATTTACCAATTAAATAAATAAAGAGGGTGGATATCTGCCCCTGATGTAACCAGTGCAACACTGGTTACATCAGGGGCAGATATCCACCCTCTTTATTTAGAGGAACCACTCCCTCCTACTTGGCAGTACCTATCTTAGCGATCACTGAATATAATTGGGTATTCCCCTCACTGAATATGACTGTGTATTGCCCTCCCATGGTATTGAAATCTGACCCTATTCAAACTAGCTTATCTGAGATAGAGCCGCCATTATAAACAAATGTTCTAAACCCCTCCCCTGATGACCCATATGCCGTCACATTATCCCCCTACCTGACATATCCATTGAGATCCAAAACGACCATTTTGTGCTTGTGCAACCGGATTTGTCATGATTGCGTTGTTATGTTACGAATGGTTGATTATGGGTTTTTTTTTCTAGAGTTTATGTAGCAGTTTCTTTGATTTCCAATGCTGGAGAAGGTCTCTATGCTAAAACAGTTGCTGGCCCTCATACCGTGATGTCCTTTTATAATGGAGTTCGGATTACACATCAAGAGGTATGAGGTCTATAACACATATTACCAATGCTGGTCAAATGTCAGAAATGTTTGTGCTACCCCTATAAGAACATGCATAGTCCCAACTATCTCCTCAGTAGCACCCCACAAATGGGATAATGTCACCAAAATCTGGGAAGGACCCAGTCTTGGTTAGGTCTGCAAAAACCACATTACTCCAGCAGAGTAAATTAATTATCACAACCGCTAAACTAGACATAATATTCCTGGTATTTACATGATACCATAACGAAGGTGGCCGGGTGATGGTGACTGCAGAGGCGTCACTCACTCACAATACACTCGCTGCGGCTTCAAAAGTGGTGTGGCTTTGTGAGATGTGGCGTGGCTAAGCATCCGACCCCCTTTTTTGTCACTCCGGGGATCAGGGAGATGTGGGCTGCCCCCGGAGACTGGCAAGTCTGCAGTGCTGGCTTCTACAGGGTGACAGGAGCCAATTTGCTGCACGTAATGTTAGTGTAGCACCTGGCTCCTGTCACTAAACAGGAGCAAGCCCTCAGCGGGTGACACCCAGGGTGCGTGCCGCATCCCTCTTGTGACACCATTGTGTGACTGTTTATTCTGCTAATGCCTTTGACTCTCACAGAGGTTCACAACGTCCATCCTTTTTTACCCGCTTGCCATCTGCTAATAGTTTATTACTGAAGAGTTATATTTATATAGCACATACAAACTCAGTGGAGCATGCAAGGCAGATGTATTAAACCTGGAGAAGTGATAAAGCAGTGATAAATGCATGGTGATAATGCATCAGCCAATCACCTCCAATATGTAAATTGACAGTTAGGATCTGACTGGCTGGTGCATTATCACCTTCCACTTATCACTACTTTATCACGTTTCCAGGTTTAATACATATTCCCTACTACACTGCCACAGACACATGGACACACACAGACTTGGATTAATGATTTTTTTTTAATCAGTTACGCTACCAATATGTTTTTTGATTGTGGGAGGAAACTCGCAGAAACAAGGGGATAACATACAAGCAAGAAGTTAAGGAACATGTACAGAGGCAGTGCGTTTTCTGTGCTTGGAACAGGGTGCCATATATGGGATCGGTATACGTGACTGGCGGACGGCATGCCGGCGGTCACAATACCGACGCTGGCATCCCGATGGTCGCAATCCCTACAGGGGCGAAGTAAGTATTCCAACTCACCATATCCCCTAACCCTCCCTTACCGCAGCCTACCAAACCCCCGTGCCTAAACCTACCCCCCCCCCCCCTTCCGCAGCCTATCCTTTCTCCTTTAGTGCCTAACCCTAATTTTTCTCTCAATTGCCCACTGATTGGGACCTGCCATGTCTTTTGATATTGTACAAATATGTTCTGTGTCAAAACAATTTACTTTCATTCATTTTGCATTTTCTGAATCTGACTATAGAAATCTGTCCATCCTTTAAATGTTTACTCTAGTGTATCTTCGGTATGTGCTGTCTTACTAAAGTTTATGGTTAGAAGAAAAGAATGTATCTGTTACATCTTGATAAGCAGTGGCAGATGGATGGAGCTACAGCTTAAGTCCTCCACATAAAAATAGGCCCATTATCATGCCAGTATGATGGTGACCAGCGGCCTAGCTGGCCACACAGGCAGCCATAAACCATAAGTATAAAAATTGTATTTTTATAAACAAAATTCCTGCACTTTTTTTTTTTTTTTTTTTTCTATGTATTTAGAGAGACATTGGGGCTGATAGTGTAGGGAGACAGTGGGTGTACACACCCACACACATTGGCCACACCTACACTGCAGTGGTCATAGCTCCTCCCCTTCTCAGCATAAGCCAGTGAACATTTTCAGCACCAAGCCCATGTGGCCTTAATCTCTAGCCCTGTTGATAAATGGTAGAATATTTGTACCATGTTGCTGTGATAGCTGAGGTGCTTAGCTCATTCAGATGTAGTGTTATCTGATTAAAATTCTTATCATGTAAACTCGCTGCTAGAGGGAGAGAGTTTTACTGGACTGGGTGTGTTCCCTCCCATTTATCCTCAGATTGGGTGATGTGTGTTAGCAGTATTTGTACATTTCTCATAGGCGTGCGCACGGGGGGTGCCTTGTACGAACAGGATCCCCCACAAGCCACGCCTGAGCTTGCTGCTAATTTCTGACACCCCCCATCCCGTTGCGCCCACCACCCGGTCAGTATGGACTGATATGTCATGTGTATTATATACTTTACTGGACGGAGGCTGCACTAGGCGCACTGAAGTTGAAATCTCCCACCGGCTCTGCCTCGCGATGTTGCGTGATGATGACACGCCGTATGCTCTCCCTCCCTGCCCACGCTCTCTCTCTCCCGCGCTACCATGCCATCACTACAGCGTTCCTCTCAGCTAAGCCTGCTCCTGCAGGGGAAATAAAGGGGACCAGCCAGGTGGAATATGCGGCCTGAATGTATATATACATGAAGTAAAAAAATAAAATAAAAAAAAAGTAATGAAATCTGTAGGTGGACTGAAAAAAAAGAAGGGTTACATAAATATGTTAACTGAGCCAAGCATTCAGTAGTTTCCTGAGTGGGGGTTTTATGTGTATCTGGCACTGCTGGCTTCCTGAACTGGGGGTGTTCCGTGTATCTGGCACTGCTGGGGACATTGTGCGTGTATCTGGCACTGCTGGGGACATTGTGCGTGTATCTGGTACTGCTGGGGACATTGTGCGTGTATCTGGTACTGCTAGGGACATTGTACGTGTGTATCTGGCACTGCTGGGGACATTGTGCGTGTATCTGGTACTGCTGGGGACATTGTGCGTGTGTATCTGGCACTGCTGGGGACATTGTGCGTGTATCTGGTACTGCTAGGGACATTGTGCGTGTATCTGGCACTGCTGGGGACATTGTGCGTGTGTATCTGGTACTGCTGGGGACATTGTGCGTGTGTATCTGGTACTGCTGGGGACATTGTGCGTGTATCTGGCACTGCTGGGGACATTGTGCGTGTGTATCTGGTACTGCTGGGGACATTGTGCGTGTGTATCTGGCACTGCTGGGGACATTGTGCGTGTATCTGGTACTGCTGGGGACATTGTGCGTGTGTATCTGGCACTGCTGGGGACATTGTGCGTGTATCTGGCACTGCTGGGGACATTGTGCGTGTATCTGGTACTGCTGGGGACATTGTGCGTGTGTATCTGGTACTGCTGGGGACATTGTGCGTGTATCTGGCACTGCTGGGGACATTGTGCGTGTGTATCTGGTACTGCTGGGGACATTGTGCGTGTGTATCTGGTACTGCTGGGGACATTGTGCGTGTGTATCTGGTACTGCTGGGGACATTGTGCGTGTGTATCTGGTACTGCTGGGGACATTGTGCGTGTATCTGGCACTGCTGGGGACATTGTGCGTGTATCTGGTACTGCTGGGGACATTGCGCGTGTATCTGGCACTGCTGGGGACATTGTGCGTGTATCTGGTACTGCTAGGGACATTGTGCGTGTATCTGGCACTGCTGGGGACATTGTGCGTGTGTATCTGGTACTGCTGGGGACATTGTGCGTGTGTATCTGGTACTGCTGGGGACATTGTGCGTGTGTATCTGGTACTGCTGGGGACATTGTGCGTGTGTATCTGGCACTGCTGGGGACATTGCGCGTGTATCTGGCACTGCTGGGGACATTGTGCGTGTATCTGGTACTGCTGGGGACATTGTGCGTGTATCTGGCACTGCTGGGGACATTGTGCGTGTGTATCTGGTACTGCTGGGGACATTGTGCGTGTGTATCTGGTACTGCTGGGGACATTGTGCGTGTGTATCTGGTACTGCTGGGGACATTGTGCGTGTGTATCTGGTACTGCTGGGGACATTGTGTGTGTATCTGGCACTGCTGGGGACATTGCGCGTGTATCTGGCACTGCTGGGGACATTGTGCGTGTATCTGGTACTGCTGGGGACATTGTGCGTGTATCTGGTACTGCTGGGGACATTGTGCGTGTATCTGGCACTGCTGGGGACATTGCGCGTGTATCTGGCACTGCTGGGGACATTGCGCGTGTATCTGGCACTGCTGGGGACATTGTGCGTGTATCTGGTACTGCTGGGGACTTTGTGCGTGTGTATCTGGCACTGCTGGGGACATTGCGCGTGTATCTGGCACTGCTGGGGACATTGCGCGTGTATCTGGTACTGCTGGGGACATTGTGCGTGTATCTGGCACTGCTGGGGACATTGTGCGTGTATCTGGTACTGCTAGGGACATTGTGCGTGTATCTGGCACTGCTAGGGACATTGTGCGTGTATCTGGCACTGCTAGGGACATTGTGCGTGTATCTGGCACTGCTGGGGACATTGTGCGTGTGTATCTGGCACTGCTGGGGACATTGTGCGTGTGTATCTGGTACTGCTGGGGACATTGTGCGTGTGTATCTGGTACTGCTGGGGACATTGTGCGTGTGTATCTGGTACTGCTGGGGACATTGTGCGTGTATCTGGCACTGCTGGGGACATTGTGCGTGTGTATCTGGCACTGCTGGGGACATTGTGCGTGTGTATCTGGTACTGCTGGGGACATTGTGCGTGTGTATCTGGTACTGCTGGGGACATTGTGCGTGTGTATCTGGTACTGCTGGGGACATTGTGCGTGTATCTGGCACTGCTGGGGACATTGTGCGTGTGTATCTGGCACTGCTGGGGACATTGTGCGTGTATCTGGTACTGCTGGGGACATTGTGCGTGTGTATCTGGCACTGCTGGGGACATTGTGCGTGTATCTGGCACTGCTGGGGACATTGTGCGTGTATCTGGTACTGCTGGGGACATTGTGCGTGTGTATCTGGTACTGCTGGGGACATTGTGCGTGTATCTGGCACTGCTGGGGACATTGTGCGTGTGTATCTGGTACTGCTGGGGACATTGTGCGTGTGTATCTGGTACTGCTGGTGACATTGTGCGTGTATCTGGCACTGCTGGGGACATTGTGCGTGTATCTGGTACTGCTGGGGACATTGTGCGTGTGTATCTGGTACTGCTGGGGACATTGTGCGTGTATCTGGCACTGCTGGGGACATTGTGCGTGTGTATCTGGTACTGCTGGGGACATTGTGCGTGTGTATCTGGTACTGCTGGTGACATTGTGCGTGTGTATCTGGTACTGCTGGGGACATTGTGCGTGTGTATCTGGTACTGCTGGGGACATTGTGCGTGTATCTGGCACTGCTGGGGACATTGCGCGTGTATCTGGTACTGCTGGGGACATTGTGCGTGTATCTGGCACTGCTGGGGACATTGTGCGTGTATCTGGTACTGCTAGGGACATTGTGCGTGTATCTGGCACTGCTGGGGACATTGTGCGTGTGTATCTGGTACTGCTGGGGACATTGTGCGTGTGTATCTGGTACTGCTGGGGACATTGTGCGTGTGTATCTGGTACTGCTGGGGACATTGTGCGTGTATCTGGCACTGCTGGGGACATTGCGCGTGTATCTGGCACTGCTGGGGACATTGTGCGTGTATCTGGTACTGCTGGGGACATTGTGCGTGTATCTGGCACTGCTGGGGACATTGTGCGTGTGTATCTGGTACTGCTGGGGACATTGTGCGTGTGTATCTGGTACTGCTGGGGACATTGTGCGTGTGTATCTGGTACTGCTGGGGACATTGTGCGTGTGTATCTGGTACTGCTGGGGACATTGTGTGTGTATCTGGCACTGCTGGGGACATTGCGCGTGTATCTGGCACTGCTGGGGACATTGCGCGTGTATCTGGTACTGCTGGGGACATTGTGCGTGTATCTGGTACTGCTGGGGACATTGTGCGTGTATCTGGCACTGCTGGGGACATTGCGCGTGTATCTGGCACTGCTGGGGACATTGCGCGTGTATCTGGCACTGCTGGGGACATTGCGCGTGTATCTGGTACTGCTGGGGACTTTGTGCGTGTGTATCTGGCACTGCTGGGGACATTGCGCGTGTATCTGGCACTGCTGGGGACATTGCGCGTGTATCTGGTACTGCTGGGGACATTGTGCGTGTATCTGGCACTGCTGGGGACATTGTGCGTGTATCTGGTACTGCTAGGGACATTGTGCGTGTATCTGGCACTGCTAGGGACATTGTGCGTGTATCTGGCACTGCTAGGGACATTGTGCGTGTATCTGGCACTGCTGGGGACATTGTGCGTGTGTATCTGGCACTGCTGGGGACATTGTGCGTGTGTATCTGGTACTGCTGGGGACATTGTGCGTGTGTATCTGGTACTGCTGGGGACATTGTGCGTGTGTATCTGGTACTGCTGGGGACATTGTGCGTGTATCTGGCACTGCTGGGGACATTGTGCGTGTGTATCTGGCACTGCTGGGGACATTGTGCGTGTGTATCTGGTACTGCTGGGGACATTGTGCGTGTGTATCTGGTACTGCTGGGGACATTGTGCGTGTATCTGGCACTGCTGGGGACATTGTGCGTGTGTATCTGGCACTGCTGGGGACATTGTGCGTGTGTATCTGGTACTGCTGGGGACATTGTGCGTGTGTATCTGGCACTGCTGGGTACATTGTGCGTGTATCTGGCACTGCTGGGGACATTGTGCGTGTATCGCACTGCAGGGGACATTGCGCCTGTATCTGGCACTGCAGGGGACATTGCGCGTGTATCTGGCACTGCAGGGGACATTGCGCGTGTATCGCACTGCAGGGGACATTGTGCGTGTATCTGGCACTGCAGGGGACATTGCGCGTGTATCTGGCACTGCTGGGGACATTGCGCGTGTATCTGGCACTGCTGGGGACATTGCGCGTGTATCTGGCACTGCTGGGTACATTGCGCGTGTATCTGGCACTGCTGGCTATATACTGTGTGGCATAATGTGAATTTTGGCTCGTGCTGTATGGCATAATGTGAATAAGGGGACAACTATCAGTTGCTGGTGAGCATGAGGACATGTGAGACAAGTGCTGGTGTCCTGCAGAGGAGGGATCTGATGGCATAGAAAGAGGCAAAATGTGGCTCTGATGGCAAATGTATAAATGTAAAACTTTACTTGTGTTATATTAAAACGCATATGTTCGGCAACCTAAATCTCCCATACTTTTCAGAGCGGCCCACTCAAAATCAGGGTATAGGTGCTGGGGGGTGCAAGGGGTGGGTGTGTGTGGGGAGGGGGGGAGAATGCATATGCACCTAGGCCCACCACTTTCTAGTTCCGCGACTGGGTCAGGGATAGATTGGGGAAGTTTAAGCAGCTATAGGGTGCAGCAGCAGCTAGGACTCAGGGTTATGCTGTAGCAGACAGTCAGTACCTCCTATGGTCGCACCATTATGTTTCATTTTATTTCTCTGGGGTGTTTTATGTCTACTTTATTATTAGGAACTAGGGAAAAATTAGATCAAGCCATGTGATTTTACTGAAAGAATGTAAAATAGTGCTAGACATGTCCGTGGGCAGTGCTAGACACGCCCCTCCGGTGGTGCACCCCCTAATAAAATTAGCTGCGCATGCCTGTGACATTTCTGCACGCATTCTTCAAAAAGAATTATGAAAGGCCAGTTGCTACCATTGTGTTATGTTCCTTTCAGACCTCTCCTAGAGATTTTACTTTCCATGAAACGATTAAATTGTCAGTGCTGCAACACTGTGTAATAGCTGTCTGAGCAGTTGCCTGCCCCCTTGCTTTCCTGTAAGCAATCTTCCCTTCAAAGAGAGCAAAATCTTGGAGCATTTTGTGATTATTACAAAGCCTTTTGTAATGTGTTCTGAGTTCTCAGGAAATTCAGTAAGTCAGAGCAGCAAAATCAGGAATGGCTAGATATGAGCACTGAGCACAATAATCAGACACTGGTGTTGCCGATTTCCATCCTTAACCCTTTCATGCATAGAGGCCACTACAGTGGACAGCTTTTTTTATTTCCTATAGAAACTCTTTTGACATCTCTAGTGCATTATGGGTGTAATTCAGCATGTATCGCTGTTTTGCTTTTTATCAATTTGTCCGATTATCGAAATCTACGTACACATTGCACATGCGTCAGAGCCGCATTGCGATTGCAATGCGTTCACAATTTGAAAGAGATGTGATTGCACATGGAAGTGAGCATTTAGGGGTGGTAACATGGCATTTTGAGTGGTGGTTAGAAACGCAGGCGTGTCATGGCCGTTTGGCTGGCGGGTCTCTGATGTCATCTGCGATCACTTGCATGTAACAGCATGTGCAGATTTGTGGATGCTCTGGCTTGGCACAGATTGAATTTACCCCTTTGATGCTCCCGACATTGCGTATAGATTGCGATGCGTACGCATCGCAGACACTGCCGTGGGCATATTTTTACGTTTCTGGCGGCAGCTATTGGTGCGATTCTTTGCTATTACAGGTTGAGTATCCCATATCCAAATATTCCGAAATACGGAATATTCCGAAATACGGACCTTTTTGAGTGAGAGTGAGATAGTGAAACCTTTGTTTTTTGATGGCTCAATGTACACAAACTTTGTTTAATACACAAAGTTATTAAACATATTGTATTGAATGACCCTCAGGCTGTGTGTATAAGGTGTATATGAAACATAAATGAATTGTGTGAATGTAGACACACTTTGTTTAATGCACAAAGTTATTAAACATATTGTATTGAATGACCCTCAGGCTGTGTGTATAAGGTGTATATGAAACATAAATGAATTATGTGAATGTAGACACACTTTGTTTAATGCACAAAGTTATAAAAAATATTGGCTAAAATTACCTTCAGGCTGTGTGTATAAGGTGTATATGTAACATAAATGCATTCTGTGCTTAGATTTAGGTCCCATCACCATGATATCTCATTATGTTAGGCAATTATTCTAAAATACGGAAAAATCCCATATCCAAAATACCTCTGGTCCCAAGCATTTTGGATAAGGGAGGCTCAACCTGTATTATTATTATTATTATTATTATTATTATTATTATTATTATTATTATTATTATTATTATTATTATTATTATTATTATTCTTTATTTATATGGTGCCACATGGGATCTGCAGCGCCCAATTACAGAGTAAACAATTAAGCAAAACATGAAGACAGTGAATTACAATTCAATACAATATAGGACAAGTACAGGGTATATAAACATAGCTGCTTAGGATGAGAGACGGCTGGGTTTGGCGAAGAAGTGTGTTTTGAGCCCATTTGAAGTTTTGTAGAGAAGTGGGGAGCCTGAGGGAGAGAGGTAGAGCATTCTAGAGAAAGGGAGCAGCACGTGCAAAATCTTGGAGGTAGGAGTGGGAGGAGGTAATCAGTAGGTAGGAGAGGCGGCAAGCATTAGCGGAGCATAGAGGATGAGCGGGAGTGTAAAGGGAAATAAGGTCAGAGATGTAACTGGGAGCGGAGTGGGTGAGGGCTTTGTAAGTGAGTGTGAGAAGTGAAGTGCTTGTAAGAGGCGGGAGGTGGATGTAGTGCGTTTGGTGAGGAAGATGAGCTGGGCACCAGCACTGAGGATAGATTGCAGTGGAGAGAGGTACGTGTCATGGAGTCCAGTCAGCAGGATTTTACACTAGTCCAATCTGGAGATGACCAGTGAGTGGATAAGGGTCTTAGAGGCATCCTGGGTGAGAAAGGGTCTGTTTCTGGAAATATTTTTGAGATGAATATGACAGGTTTTTGAGAGGTGCAGAATGTGTGGTTTGAAGGGGAGGGAAGAGTCAAGGATTACTCCAATACAGCGCACTTGGGAGCTAGAAGAGATAGTAGTGCCATCAATAGATAATTAAATTGTGGGAAGTGAGGTTGTGCGGGAGGGTGGGAAGATGATCAGCACAGTCTTAGAAATGTTAAGTTTAAGAAAGCGCTGGGACATCCAAGACAGTTGGATACATAAGTGAGGAGAGCAAGTGAGAGGTCAGGGGAGGAAAGTTAGATTTGAGTATCATCAGCATAGAGATGATATTGTAAGTCAAAAGAGCTAATGAGTTAACCTAAAGAGGATGTATAGAGCGAGAAAAGGAGAGGACCAAGAACAGAACCTTGGGTACACCAACAGTTAGTGGAAATGGGGGGGGGGGGGGGGGGGTGTAGGTGGAGCCATGAGAGGAGACAGAGAAGGAACGGTCAGAGAGATAGGAGTATAGCCAGGAGAGGCTAGTATCACGGAGACCAAGGAAGTAAAGGATTTGCACAAGGAGAAGGTGGTCCACAGTGTCAAAAGCATCAGAGAGGTCAAGGAGAATAAGCAAAGAGTAGTGACCCTTGGATTTAGCAGAAAGGAGGTCATTGCAGACTTTTGTGAGGGCAATTTCAGTGGAGTGGAGAGGACGGAATCCAGACTGGAATGGGTCAAGCAGTGATTGGGAGGAAAGAAAGGCAGTAAGGTGGTTGTAGACAATACGCTCAAGGAGTTTGGAGGCAAAAGGAGAGAGATGGGTTGATAGTTAGTGTGTGGATCAAGGGTAGGTTTTTTTTAAGAATAGGGGAGACAAGTGTATGCTTGAAGGCAGAAGGGACAGTGCCTGATGAGAGGGAGAGATTGAGGAGGTGGGCAAGATGGGAGCAGGCAGAGAGAGAGGTAATGGAGGAGGCGGGAGGGGATAGGATCAAGGGGGAAGGTGTAGGGGGGTGAGGAACAGATGAAGGCCATGACTTCCTCACCAGATACATGGGAGAAAGATGTCAGAGTTGGTAAGAGGGGAGGAGTGGTAAGAGAAAGGAGGTGGCTTGTTGCTGATTCTTTGGTGGGATGTGATGTCCTGATGTATGGAGTCAATTTTGGATGTGACGTCAAGAGCAGGACGGAAACGAGGTGGGGGTGGGCAGAGGAGGGAGTTGAGAGTGGAAAAGAGGCACCGGGGGATTGAAGACTGGGAGGAGATGAGGTTCTTGAAGTATGACTGTTTATCGAGGGAAAGGGCAGCACTGATTGATGAGAGCATAAGTTTGAAACGGAGGAAGTCTGCCTTAGAGAATGATGTCGCTCAACAGTACGTGAGTATTTTTGCAAATATCTGGTGCATTTGGTGTATCAGGGTTGACTTGTTAATCTGCTAGGGTGAATAGTGGTTGGTAGAACTACAGAGTTGAGCAGAAGTAAGGGAAGCATTGTATAGAGATGTGGCTTGTTCAGGGCATGAGAGAGACCGTATAGGAGAGAGAAGTAAGTTGAGCAGGGAGGATAGGGAAATGGTGTCGATAGCCTCAAGGTTGCGTTTATTGATGGTAGCCTTAGGAGGTAGAGATGGAGTAGCAGAGAGAGATAAGTTAAAGGAGAGCAGGTCTGAGAGGGGAAATCAGAAATATCACAACGGTGAGTGAAGACCAGATCCAGAGAGCATCCATCCACCTGGAAGGGGGAGGTGATCCACTGGGAGAGACCAAGGGGGTCATTCCGAGTTGATCACTAGCTGCCGTTGTTCGCAGTGCAGCGATCAGGCTAAAAATCTGCATTTCTGCACATGCGTATGCACCGCAATGCGCAGGCGCGTCGTACAGGTACAGTGAGCATCGTGGGTTTGCACAGAGTCTTACGAACATTTCTATCGCACGACCGAACACCGGAAGATTGACATGAAGTGGGCGTTTCTGGCTGTCAATTGACAGTTTTCAGGGAGTGCTTAAAAAAACGTAGACGTGGCAGAAAAAATGCAGGCATGGCTGGGCGTTCGCTGGGTGTGTGACATCAAAAGCCGTCCCTCCGTCGTTAGAATCAACGCACACGAAGTGTAACTACAGGGCTGGTCTTGTTTTGCACAAAAAAAATTTGCAGGCGCTCTGCTGCACAAGCGTTCGCACTTCTGCAAAGCGAAAATACACTCCCCAGTGGGCGGCGACTGCGTTTGCACGGCTGCTAAAAACTGCTAGCGAGCGATCAACTCAGAATGACCCCCCAAGCGAATATGTATGGGTAAGGAGTTTAGAGGCAGGGGCATTTTGTGGGAATATCAATTGGGATGTTGAAGTCTCCTAAGAAAATGGAGGGAAAGTCAGAAGAGAGGAAGTGAGGAAGCCAGGAAGCAAATTTATCAAGGAATTTGAAGGGCATGCCAGGGGGGCAGTAAATGACAGCTACTCATAGATAGTAAAAGAGGCATATAGCATGGACCTCAAATGTAGAGACTATAAGGGTCTGTTCTGGGGGTATGAGTTGGTAGGAGTAGCTAGAGGGTTAAAGAATCCCAACACCTTGGCGACCTATGGGTTGTGGTGTATGTGAGGTCCCCAGTAGAGAGAGCTGCAGGAGAATTAGTGTCATAGTGACTAATCAGTGGTGCAGGTAGAAAAAATGTCTTAGTGGTTCTGTATGCGCACGGCGAATGAAAATGGGGCGTGATACACATATGGGGGGCCAGATACACATATGACCCCAATAGTGCAGTGCCAGATACACATATGCCCTCAAAAGTGCAGTGCCAGATGCCCCCAGTAGTGCTAGATACACACATTCCTCCAGTAGTGCAGTGCCAGATACACCTATGCCCCCACGGTGCCAGATACACCTATGCCCCCACGGTGCCAGATACACCTATGCCCCCACTGTGCCAGATACACCTATGCCCCCACGGTGCCAGATACACCTATGCCCCCACCGTGCCGATATGCCCATATAGTGTCAGATATACATATGCCCCCACAGTGCCAGATACACATATGTCCCCAGCAGTGCAACTCACCGCTGCTGCTGCCTGGGGCCATCTCTGCTATCACTGTGTCCGAAGAGAGGAGAGCGCAGCGCCAGCCTCTCCTGCCCTCAGTCCGGTCTCTGGCAGCGCGTGTATCTCAAACGCCGCTGCTGATGGAGGGAGAACAGATTGAGGGCAGGAGAGGCGCATGCTGCGCTCTCCTACCCTCGGACACATCGGCTGCAAGGTGGTCGACCCGGCGGTACTGCGTACCGGCTGCCAATTTTTTACCGGTACACAGTACCGCCCCATACGGCCGTACTTGCAGCACTGGAAGTAATCCAGGTTTCTGTAATAGCCAGGAGATGCAGGGAGTTGGAGATGAAACAAACAGATGTTACAAACAGATCTGGCATTGGAGATGTTACAAACAGATCTGGCATTCTATAGGGCACAGGATAGGGGGGGTGAGTTTGAGGGAGAGATGCAAATGAGATCATCAGTGTTGCTGTAGCGTTGAGGTGATATTAATTTGGATGGAAGTGATAAAGCGGGCATAGTGTTGGTGCGGGCTTCTGAGCTAGGAGGGGAAACTGCAGGAAGAGAGCAATGAGGGAGTGCAGTGTGATGCAGATGGAGATGAGGTGAGGTGACAGAGAATGGAGGGAGGGAACTGGACTGAGTGGTGGGGTAGTAGCACTATGGTGGGGTTGAAGTGACTGAAAGTGGGGAGAGAGTAGGAGACTATGGGGGAGGAATAGAGGCGGAAGGAAGGTGCAAAATAAAGAATTAGGTAGACAAGGGGTGATGGGGAGGGTTGATGAAAACCTGCACATAGTATGGGTTAGGTAAATGGGTGTAACAATAAAAATGTAAATATATCATTATATATTGGAAAAAGTAGTGGAGACTGTATAATACCCCTTTCACACTGACAAATAAATCCCGGGTTATTGCACATGAACGCGCATCAACCCGGGAATTTGCTCCGTGTCAAAGGGTCCTGAAAGAATATCCCGGGTCGAACGTCCTGGCATTTCATCCCAGGTCTCGACCTGGGTTGAATCCGGAATCGACCTGGGATGCGGTGCAGTGTGAACGGGTAAGCCGGGTCAAGGCGACCCGGCACCTGTTCTCTGCATAGGAGGGGGCGGTGCTTGGAGATGATTATCTCCTCTGGTAGCATCAGCGGTGACGTCACCAACCCAGCAATATGCCGGGTGGAGCCGCAAGTCTGAAGGAGTCTCAAGCCGGGTCGTACCTGGGAAGCACCCGTGTACACATTCCCGGGTGCGACCTGGCTCTTGTCAGTCTGAAAGGGGTATAATAGAGAGAGAGCAGTAGAATTGCCGGAGGTCAGGTAAAAGTACGTTGTTGGACGATGAATATGTTAGTCGAAAGTATTTGAGTTCCAAGTGAAACTTAAAGTGAAGATTATAAGATTGCATAAATTGAGTTTTAAAGTAGACTGCTAGATTTGAGAGTGGTTGTGAAAAAGCAATGGTAATTCAGACATGACTTACAAATATGTTAAAGCGAAATTACATTGGTACAAGTGAGAAATCAGATGTTTTTGGTAAGCTAAAAACATAAATTTGAGTAGTTACAGATAAAGTGTAACGGTCTTGCAGCGTTCCTAACACAGATTTAAGTTATAAATGTCCAGGTTACTCAGACTGGAGTAGTTTGATGTCTAGAGTAAATGGACTTATATTTGTTTGAAAGCAGTCCTTCACTGTTCCAGATTGTGGGTAAATTGCTTTCCTTTGTTTGAATGTTAGTGTAACATGGTAATTATGTTTAAAATTTTAGCTATCCTTTGAATTAAGGTCCTTAAAATTAATTGACACCACAAGCCTCTCTAATGCTCTTTAAATAATGAGCCAAACAAGTGAATGCAATGATTACACCCAAACTCCAATGACCCCTTTGCCAGCAATGGCTAGCAATAAAACAGTTTAAAAAAAAACAAGCTAACATACCAACCAACTATGGTTTAGCAGAGTCCGGCGCCGGTATGCTGGTCGCCGGGAGCCCGATCGCCGGCAAAGTGAAGACCACCCGGCACAAGGTATCTGCTTTTGTAATATATTGCTTATGCACATGATGTGTTGCTATTGATAAATTGGAATGTTATCTCATGCCTATACTCAGGAGTTAACATTCCAATTTATCAATAGCAACACATCATGGGGGTCATTCCGAGTTCGCTCGTTATTTTTTTCACGCAACGGAGCGATTAGACGCTAATGCGCAAGTGCAATGTCCGCAGTGCGACTGCGCCAAGTAAATTTGCTATGCAGTTAGGTATTTTACTCACGGCATTACGAGGTTTTTTCTTCGATCTGGTGATCGTAATGTGATTGACAGGAAGTGGGTGTTCCTGGGCGGAAACAGGCCGTTTTATGGGTGTGTGCGAAAAAACGCTACCGTTTCTGGGAAAAATGCGGTAGTGGCTGGAGAAACGGGGGAGTGTCTTGGAGAACGCTGGGAGTGTTTGTGACGTCAAACCAGGAACGACACTGACTGAACTGATCGCAGATGCCGAGTAAGTGTGGAGCTACTCAGAAACTGCTAAGAAGTGTCTATTCGCAAATCTGCTAATCTTTCATTCGCAAATCTACTATGCTAAGATTCACTCCCAGTAGGCGGCGGCTTAGCGTGTGCAAAGCTGCTAAAAGCAGCTTGCGAGCGAACAACTCGGAATGACCCCCCATGTGCATAAGCAATATATTACAAAAGCAGATGCCTTGTGTCGGGTGCCTGCAGCAGCTCTCCTGGATCGCGTGGCTACCACAGGGAGCAGGTAAGAGGGTCCCCCAGGCGGGACCTGCCATTCAATCGCGTTACGTCCGCGACCTAGGGAGACGGGTCGCGGCGCTCGCATGGACACTGTCGCTGGACAGGAACCCCACTACACCACCGGGGCGTCTGAATACAGGTCAGGTGTACTAACACCCCATTTAATAAGACTCTCAGTACCCTGGATGGAAGTTCAGCATAGGGGAGGCGGCGATTGACCTGTAGCCCCTCCCCCGGCCCAGAGCGCCATCTCCTTGCAGGCACCAACTGGAAACTGAGCTCCCAGTGCCTGGAGGCGGGATTATAGAGGAGGCCCCAATGCATCCTGGGACAGCCTAAAGCTTTAGCCTGTTGGTGCCTCTGGATCAAGATCCACTCTACACCCCGATGTTTTCCCTGTGGAAACCAATGTAACCTGCTGCAGAAATATATTTAGGTAAATTCCTTGCAGATTTCCCGCACTTGAGCTGCCTCACACTTTCTCTCACTCCCTGACTGAGACGCTGGGCGCCATCTTCTGAGCATAGCTGCTGCTGGTCTCTGGGATTACAGAGCAAGGTCTCACTTGTAAAGCCGACTGTACACAGCGCTGAGACTTTACAAACACTTAAGTATCCTACATATCTTGTCACAGACAGCGTTAGTTGAGAAAGAGTGTACCTGTTACAGAATATATTGTTCAAATATTCTGATATATCCTCCGGTCACTGACCGCTCTGTGTATATATACTAGAGATGTGCACCGGAAATTTTTCGGGTTTTGGATTCGGTTCCGCGGCCGTGTTTTGGATTCGGACGCGTTTTGGCAAAACCTCCCTGAAAATTTTTTGTCGGATTCGGGTGTGTTTTGGATTCGGGTGTTTTTTTTCAAAAACCCCTCAAAAACAGCTTAAATCATAGAATTTGGGGGTAATTTGGATCCTATAGTATTATTAACCTCAATAACCACAATTTCCACTCATTTCCAGTCTTTTCTGAACACCTCACAATACTATTTTTAGTCCTAAAATTTGCACCGAGGTCGGTGGATGACTAAGCAAAGCGACCCAAGAGGGTGGCACAAACACCTGGCCCATCTAGGAGTGGCACTTAAAAAAAAATTGGCCCCAAACAGCACATGATACAAAGAAAAGAGAAAAAGAGGTGCACTGTGGTCGCTGGACGGCTAAGCTAAGCGACACAAACACCTCAATATCACTGGAATTATTTGTTCTAATCAATGGTATTATTGGTCCAAATCACTGGAAGAAAATGACAAAATCACTGGAATTATTTGTAAACATTTGTAGAAAGTCGCTGCTTTCTGATTACAGAAATGCTCAGATATCGAATCTACAATCCCTTCCCAGAGGAAAAAGAAATTGAGAAACCGTTGTTTGAGAACGTTTGTTCTCTTTCCCTTACAAAGGAACAAACCACTTTCCAAGAAGACTGACGTTTTTGGGATTATGGAGACATAATGTTTTTGAATATAAATCCTAAAGCAGGTGGTGTATTAGAGCAAAAGAGTACAAGAGACCAGCCATGCAGTTTCTGAAATATTATGACAAAATTTTACTGTATTTCATAAGCACTCATTCCTAACTCTGCTAAGTACTGTTTGGTATACTGTATCTGGCTTCCATGAGGTAGTTCCATTATTTCAGCTTCCATTTACGTTTTTGAAAGCAGTAGAAGTTATCGATTCTTTATTTTTATTTTCCTATATTTTTAATTTTCTCCTGCATAGCCCAGTAAAATGTTGCAATGTTAAGTATTGACTTGTGCCTTCTGGGGGTCCACTTCTTCACCAAACCCAGCCAAATCTCATCCTAACCCTCTGTTCCACGTTCTCTATGTACCCCATCTATGTCATCCATGTCTGTCTACCCCTCCCCTTTAGATTGTAAGCTCTCACGAGCAGGGCCCTCTTCCCTCATGTGCTTATCCTTTTGTCTTACTTTAATAATCCTCAACTGTACCACATCCAGCAGCCTTCTGCCACCTGATACTTATTACAGTGTCATCTGCTGATGTAACTATGTTTATTTACCCTGTACTTGTCCTATACTGTCATCAACTGTAAATTGCTGTTTTCCTCTTTGATTATTTATGTACTCTGTAATTGGGTGCTGCGGAACCCTTGTGGCGCCATATAAATAAAGGATAATAATAATAATAATATAGGGTGTATAATCCCCAAGTGTATCTCACACATCGCTCAGTACAGTATACAGGGTGTATAATTCCCAGGTGTATCTCACACATCGCTCAGTACAGATTACAGGATGTATAATCACCAGGAGTATAACACATATCGCACAGTACAGTATATATTGTGTATAATCACCAGGTGTATCTCACACATCGCTCAGTACAGTATACAGGGTGTATAATCCCCAGGTGTATCAAACACATCGCTCAGTACAGATTACAGGGTGTATAAAATCACCAGGTGTATAACACACGTCGCACAGTACAGTATACATACTGGTCACAACAATGCAGCAGATATTGAGCACTGATCAGGATACTAGAAGTGACACAGAGCTGCAAGATACAGCAATGGCCTACTGTACTGTACTATATATGTATACTGCTGGTCACCAAAATGCTGCACTGTCCTACTATATACTGCTCACAATAATGCAGCACAGATATGGAATGGATACTTGCAGTGACACAGAGCTGCAAGATACAGCAATGGCCTACTGTACTGTACAACTATATACTGTTGGTCACCAAAATGCTGCACTGTACTACTATATATACTGCTCACAAAAATGCAGCACAGATATGGAATGGATACTTGCAGTGACACAGAGCTGCAAGATACAGCAATGGCCTACTGTACAACTATATACTGTTTGGTCACCAAAATCCTGCACTGTAATACTATATATACCTGCTCACAAAAATGCAGCACAGATATGGAATGGATACTTGCAGTGACACAGAGCTGCAAGATACAGCAATGGCCTACTGTACTGTACTACTATAATTATATACTGGTGGTCCCCAGTCCCCACAATAAAGCACACTGAGCACAGATATGGAGCGTTTTCAGGCAGAGAACGTAGATATTTTCAGCACACTGAGCACAGATATTTGCACTACACTGAGCACAGATTACGGAGCTTTTCAGTGAGAGAACGCAGCCACGTCCTCTCCGTTCAATCTCCAATGCACGAGTGAAAATGGCGGCGACGCGCGGCTCTTTATATAAAATACGAATCTCGCGAGAATCCGACAGTGGGATGATGACATTCGGGCGCGTTCGGGTTAACCGAGCAAGGTGGGAAGATCCGAAGCTTCCTCGGAACCGTGTAAAATAGGTGAAGTTCGGGGGGGGGGTTCGGATCACGGAGAACCGAACCCGCTCATCTCTAATATATACATATACAATAGATGGTATCCAGCACTCCAATGATGATAGAATATTCTATGTGCTGTGGTGCCCTCCTGGTAAACTCACGTGAATTTACTCAACAGATCAAGATTTTGCAGCGGCACTCAAACAGATTGCTTCAGTGGCTTAAGGAAATGTACATTTATTTAGCCAACATGTTTTGGGGATACACCCCATCCTCAGGGCCAGACAAAGTGAGTACAACAACAAGAACAACATTTATAGTTCTTAAACAAAGACATTAGTGTATTAACTGTACTCAACTGCTCCAACGGCGCGACCGCTCGCCAACGTGCACTGCCCGCTTACGCTTCACGGTGTGCCATGCAGCAGGGGAGTTATCATAGAGACCACCATAGCAACAAGCCACAGGTATTGTCCACCATAGCAACATCACACAGGTATTGTCCACTGACAATACCTGTGTGATACATAATAATACATAGATAGAGAGAGAAAAAAAATCTATAACATGAGACTAGCTGGTAGGCAAGGGTTGCTCTAATAAGTAAACACCTTAAATAATAATAAACTGTTACGACCACAATGAATCCAATATAGGGTATATTTAGGATCTAAGAGCTGCCATAAATTGTACTACTTTAAAATAAACCAACACAATATCCCTAATTTAGAATCTAAAAGATATCATAATTTACAGGAAACATTGTAACCCCAAATTTTCATTTAAGCCCCTGGGTGACAATGTGCCCAGCATATATATCCAGCGGGACTCTTTCTGTAGGGCCAATCTGTCTCTATTCCCAGCCCTCAATGAGGGTGGAACATGATCTATGAGTATAGCTCTAATACTCGCCACTCCATGTTTAGCAACTAGGCAGTGGCGAGCAAAGGGCTGGTCACTGCATCCTTTCTCATGTGCTTTCTTGATAGCACTTCTATGTAGAGCCATCCTTTCACGAAATTGCCGTATGGTCTTGGGTCTTGCCCACATAGGCAAGACCACACGGACATGTGAGCAGATCTATCACATGTGTTGTGGTGCAAGTGAGACAGTGTTTAATGGGTAATTTTCTACCTATATGGGTGTGATTAAACGTAACCCCAGCGATAAGTATTACAAGTTGCACAACCCAGGCATTTAAAACAGCTTGCCTTGAGTCTAAAAAAGTGTGATTGGTTATGTTTCATCATATTAGTGACATCCAGCTTTACTATGTGGTCACCTATATTGCTACCTCGTGTGTAGCTAGGCATCAGGCTGGTATCCGATACGCAAGATAATGCTGTATCTGTTTGGATAATCGGCCATAGTTGTTTGGCCCTCTTCACTGAGCGTGCTGTAATAGTGGAGTATTTGCTAACCCATGGTAGTTTATTCTTAACCCTCTAATTGCTGTTAATTCTAGGTCTCAAAATCTGCTCTCTAGATAATTTCATTACTGCAGTTTTGGATCCCTAATAGGGTAACCTCTCTCTGCAAAATTTCTAAGCATGTTATCCAAAGTTATAATAGTCTCCTCCGGGTCCGAAGTAATGCGCCGTCATAAATTGCGAGTACGCTAAACCCTTACGTGATGATAAAGAATGGAAACTCTGGTAATTCAAGAGCGTATTCCTATTGGTCGGCTTGACAAATAAAGATTTAGTTAATTGTCTATCCTTACATGTAATGGTGACATCCAGATAGTTAATTTGACATTCATCTATAACGTTATGTAATCTTCACTACATGCTGTGTATGATTATGCTTGTCCCATAATTTAACGAGATCATCCTTGGGTCCCTTCCAAAATACCAAAAGGTCATCAATATAGCATTTGTAGTATATCACATGAGTGGATACTATGGGATCTAAAAAGAACATGGTCTTTTCCAGCTGGTACATAAAGGCGTTGGCGTACGATGGGGCCACTGCTGAGCCCATCGCACACCCCGCCACTTGCAGGAAGAAACCACCATTAAACATAAAGTAGTTTCTTTTAAGCACCAGATCCAACAATTGTAGGAAAAAAACTATTTTAGGACCCTGGTAGACCTCATTGCCTTCAATAAGTGCTCTCACCGCCTCCACACCTGCATCATGTGGAATGCAGGTGTAGAGGCTGGTGACATCAGCACTGCATAAAAATAATTAGTCAGGCAATGTACCCAGTGATTGTAACTGTAGCAAGAGGGATGTAGTGTCCTTCAAGAAAGACGGCAGAGCCTTAAAACGGGTTAAGGTAAGCATCCAAATATACAGAAATATGGTGAAATAAAGAACCTCTGGCCGACACAATGGGACGGCCAGGGGGATCTTTCAAGGTTTTATGCACCTTCGGCACTGTATAAAATAAAGGGGCTCTGGGGAATTCAACCATTAAATAATACCTTGGTCCCTGTAATACAACAATAAGCGATCAAGTTCGCTCTTATATTCCTTGATAGGGTCTTTACTGAGGTGCACAGAGACTGTGCTTTCATCCAATTGATGTTCGCATTCGGCTGTGTATACCTCAGTGTCCTGTATTACTATAGATCCTCTCTTATCCGCCTTGCGGATAACTATATCTGTCCTACTCGACAGATTCCTCAAGGTAGACCTTTCTTGTTTGGTCAAGTTAAAATGTATAGGATCATTAACCGCCTGATTACCCTCCCAGTCCAACAACCGGATGAATATTCTAATGGAGGGGTTCTGGCTAGGGGGATCAAATTGTGATTGCGGAGCTATTCTCCATAATTGAGATGGAATAGTAGGTATGGTGGTCGACGACGATTTATTATTAAAGTATTCTTTTTGTTTCAATGTCCTATTCAAACAATATACTTCCGCTTTCCATTCAAATGGATCAGGGATAGTGGTAGGGACAAAAGTAAGTCCAAAGAAAAGACAATATTCCTGGTCCGTGAGGGGTGTAGATGACAGGTAAAGACCAGTTCTTTTAAGGTCAAGGAGGTTTTGGAGCTTAAGATCCTCTGGTTCTGCCCTGACTTCAGAGTCCTGGTGTCAGTGTACAGTTGGAACGAGTCTGTACTCCTTGTGGGAGTTGGCCTAAAGGGGCTACCCCTTCTGTTGATGTAGATGGTATAGAGGCTGTATCAGAGTCACTAGCCGATGTGCTCATACCCAGCTGTTCCCTACGTCGCCATGATTGTTGACGGCGTCTGTGGATTCTCTGAGCTTGGGCCGATTTAGTGCTGCCCAACCAAGGATAGACTTGTCTTTGCTCATAGTCTTTCTGGACTTTGTTTAATTTATACTTCTTGAACTGTATCAAATTTTGTTGGTACTACTCCATTTGGACACTCATCTTATTAATCCAATCCGTCTGCTTATCCACTCTGAGGGTCGGTTTGTGTTGTTGTCAAAGGCCTGTAGTTGTTCCTTCACCAAATTAAGTTCTCTTCTCTAGAGGACTCCTCTACTACCAGTAGTTGTGCCGGTACCCCAGTCCCAGAAAGGCAGAGGTTATTACTCGACCCGGTTTCTGGTCCCGAAACACAATGGGTCCTTCTGGCCTATACTAAATCTCAAATCACTAAACAAGTTTGTTAGAGTGCCCAGGTTTCGTATGCATATTCCTATTGCCATATTGCATCACCAGTTCCAGCGGTTTGCTATTGGCAACCGTCACTACCAATTCCAGGCTCTGCTATTTGGACTGGCTACAGCTCCTCAAATCTTTACCGAGATCATGGCCGTCGCCAGACTAAATGAGGGCATATATCCTCATCTTAGGAGCTCTGCTAAAATGATAAGGTATGCCATCTAGTGGCAGTTTTCAATTCCTACTAAATAATAAGGCTAAAATGAAATGGCTGAGAAAAATTCACCAGGACTGAGCACTTCATGAATTTCTGTAAAATATTTTTACTCAAAGATAGCAGAATAGGTACAAAAAATATATTCAAGGAAAGTACTGTTTAGGGCATAATACAGTAGATGTTTTGATCAAATAATCAATTTAATGTTTTCACAGCTGATGTAAAATCATATGTCCATTTCAGTGGATGCCATGCAGAATAAAGATCCATACTGCTAGGTTTATCTGCATAAAGGCCTAACCTTTTTTTTTTTTTTTACATAATAGCCATATATGCCAGTTTGAGAGCTAATGGCATTATATTCATCATCATACATATGTTATCTGAACTTATTTATATAGTCAAAATCGCAAGGTTATATCACACCGTGTGTATGCACCTTCACCGATACACCTGCTCTTGCCACATGTCTGTAACCCAATATAACTTTACATCCTTGGAAAACGTTAAAAAAAACACACATAGGGTCAGATTTTCTAAACGTTGGCTTTGCAATGACGCAGATGATTGGGCAGTAAATAAATCGGTGTACTGTTCAAAAAAATCATAGTCCAAAGCAGCCGATCAACGCCTGCTTTGTGAACCTGATGTTTAGCAAATATGCAGCATTATGTCTTATTACTGAGAAACAGAATTTATGTTGCATGCAGTCACAGCATAATCCAGAAGAAATCGTAAGTAATGTAATGCTTGGATAAATACAGCACCATGTTTTTTGTTTCATATGATTAAGAGGAATGTCCTGGGTTTTTTTCTGTTTTCATCAATAGGTTGACAGTAGAGACTGGTCTTTGAATGGCAACACTATTTCTTTAGATGATGAAACTGTAATCGATGTACCAGAGCCTTACAATATGACTAACAAATATTGTGCATCACTGGGACACAAGGCCAACCACGCTTTCACCCCGAATTGCATCTATGACACGTAAGTGATTCTTCCTTTTATCACCTGACAGTTCTGAAAAGAAAGGATGTTTTAGCCCCCATACTTTTTAAAGACTATAGAAGTGAAATTACAAGTTAAGGTGTATTATTATTATTATTATTATTATTATTATTATCCTTTATTTCTCATATGTCCTAGGGGATACTGGGAAACCATTTAGTATCATGGGGGTCATTCCGAGTTGTGCGCTCGTTGCCGATTTTCACAACGGAGAGCGATTAAGGCAAAAATGCGCATGGCCTAAGTATTTTAGCACAAAACTTAGTAGATTTACTCACGTCCGAACGAAGAATTTTCATCGTTGAAGTGATCGGAGTGTGATTGACAGGAAGTGGGTGTTTCTGGGCGGAAACTGACAGTTTTCCGGGAGTGTGCGGAAAAACGCAGGAGTGCCAGGATAAAACGCAGGGGTGTCTGGAGAAATGGGGGAGTGGCTGGCCGAACGCAGGGCGTGTTTGTGACGTCAAACCAGGAACGAAACGGGCTGAGCTGATCGCAGTGTAGGAGTAAGTCTCGAGCTACTCAGAGACTGCTAAGAATTATTTAATCGCGATTCTGCTAATCTTTCGTTCGCAATTCTGCTATGCTAAGATACACTCCCAGAGGGTGGCTGCCTAGCGTGTGCAATGCTGCTAAAAGCAGCTAACGAGCGAACAACTTGGAATGAGGGCCCATGTGGTATAGACGGGTCCACTAGGAGAAATGGGCACATTAAGAAATTGATACTGTGCGCTGGCTCCTCTATGGCCCTCCTACCAGATTCAGTTTAAAAAATGTGCCCGGAGGAGCCGGTCATGTCTAATGGAAGCTCCTGAAGAGTTTTCTGCATTTAATTTCTAAATTTGTTATTTTCAGGCAGGGCTGCATGGCACCAGCCTGCCTGCTTCGTGGGACTAAAGGGGGGAACGGCCCAACCTCCCAAAGGGTTAAAGGTCCCGTTCCCTGCTGACAGGACACTAGCTCCTGAGAGAACTATTCGCAAGCCCCACCACGGCGAGCGTACATTCCCGCAGCATGCCGCCACCCCTAACAGAGCCAGAAGTAAGAAGAGTGGTGAGTACTAAGCTGGCGTCCCAGTTAGCGGGTCGCCGGCTCTTATGGCGGCATGAGGGTATGGAGATGCACGGCTTCTAACCGGGGCGGACTGCGTCTCCCGCCTGTGTACAGACACAGATGCTGAACAGCAGACACAGTACCCAGACTGGCAACAAAGCCATAAAAGTAGTCTGTCTCCATTTTATGCATTCAGACACATACAGAAGGGGCGGGGCTTCACTATGAGCGGATCCAGCAGCTCACCAGCACCATTTTCCTTCTGCAGCTGACACAGACGCTGACTGACGGGGACGCGCTGCTCCTCCGGAGAGACTCCAGATTGCCTCAGCGGTACCAGGGGGTCATAGCAGGGGGGAATCGTTTATTAGTGTGCCAAGTCCCTAATCTAGGTACTTAGTCTGCGACCTGACTAAGCTTGGCATTAGCGATAAGGGCGCCGTGTGCTGGCTCCAGACTCTGTTTCTCTCGGGAAGGGCTCTTTGTGGGTTATTTGTGCATTTAACCTTTTTCTGTGTGTGTGGGCTGTCACTATACAGTATCTCAGACAAAGAGTGTGTTTCATGTAAGGCACAGTGTTCCTCTTCTCCAGGGGTTTCACTAGTGTGTACTCAGTGTAGTGTCCCATCCCAGGCTAGCGGGGCAGAACCAGCATGGTTGGACTCCATTAGGGGAATGATTTCCTCCATTTCTACTAAGTTATCTCGAAATGAGAAAGAGACGCAGTACTTAAGGCAGTCTGTGGGTAAGTTGATGAAAAAGGACTCGGTACCCAGCATCTCAGTCCCTTGCCATCTGTCCACAAAAATGTACTCTGGCCCATATCCTTTAGTCTGACTCGGATGATGAGGGGTCTGAGATGGAGGAGGGTGAGGTGGACTCAGAGGTGCGTGATTGTACTCTGTCACAGGGAATAGAGGTTCTCATAGAGGCTATCAGAGAGGTTCTGTATCTCCCTGATACAGTGACAGAGGAAAGTGAGCAATCTTGTTTTAATATAAAGAAGAAATCCTCAGCCAACTTTCATGCGTCAAAGGAACTAAATACCCTGTTTGAAGAACCGTGGGTTAATCCTGAGAAAAAGTTTAAAATCCCTAAACGGTAGTTATCATCCTTCCCTTTCCCTCTTGACGATAGGAAGAAATGGGAAAATCCACCAATAGTGGTTGCATCGGTATCCAGGCTCTCACGAAAAATTGTATTGCCTGTCCTGGGTGCAGCCTCCCTAAAAGATGTGGCTGACTGCAAATTTGAGACTACACTCAAATCTTTGTATACAGCTGTTGGGGTGGCCCAAACACCTACTAAAGCGTGTGGGTGGATTACAAAAGCCATTGCTAAATGGTCAGGTAATCTGATTGAGGGGTTAAACACTTTACCTCAAGAGGAGGTTGTTTTGTTCCTACAACATATACAGGACTCTGCGAACTTTATGGTGGAAGCCATAAAAGAAATAGGCTTACTTAATGCAAGTACTATGGCTATGGCAGTGTCTGCACGCAGGGGTCTATGGCTACGCCAGTGGACTGCGGATACTGACTCCAGGAAAACTGTGGAGGGCCTACCTTTCACAGGGGAGGCTTTATTTGGAGATGAACTTGACAAATGGATCTCCAAAGCTACGGCGGGTAAATCTACATATCTTCCTTCTGCAGGTCCCCCAGCTAGGAAGGCCTACTCAGGACTCAATTTGCAATCCTTTCGGACTGCCAAATTTAGGGGCAAGGCAGAGGTTCTTCTACTGCCGCCAGAGGCGCTAGAGGTAAACCTCGCAAACCAGCACCTGCCGGTTCAAAGGAACAGAGCTCCAGATCTGCTTCCTCCAAGCCTTCTGCATGACTGTGGACAGCGACGCCTGGAAGATCATCAGGTGGGAGCCCGGTTAAAATTCTTCAGTCACATCTGGACAGGATCGTGCCAGGATCCCTGGGTCATAGCTCTTATATCCCATGGCTACAGACTGGAGTTCCAGGAGCTTCCACCTCACAGATTCTTCAAATCAGGCTTACCAGTTTCTCAAGAGGCAAGTATAACTTTACAGAATGCCATTCAAAAACTGGTACAGACCCAGGTCATTGTTCCAGTTCCACCTCAACTGCGAAACAAGGGGTACTATTCCAGCTAGTTTGTAGTACCGAAACCGGACGGTTCGGTAAGACGGATTCTGAACCTCAAGTTGTTGAACCCATACTTACGAGTGTTCAAATTCAAGATGGAGTCTCTGAGAGCGGTGATCTCTGGTCTGGAGGAGGGGAAATTCTTAGGGTCTCTGGACATCAAGGATGCGTACCTTCACAGTCCAATCTGGCCACCTCCATCAGGCTTATCTATGGTTTGCACTACAGGACTGTCACTACCAGTACCAGGCCCTGCCATTTGGTCTCTCCATGGCACGAGAGTGTTCACCTAGCTGATGGCAGAGATGTTTCTACTCCGCAAACAGGAAGTGGACATAATACCTGGATGATCTTCTGATAAAGGCGCTGTCCAGGGAG
This sequence comes from Pseudophryne corroboree, assembly GCF_028390025.1. Classification (NCBI taxonomy): domain Eukaryota; kingdom Metazoa; phylum Chordata; class Amphibia; order Anura; family Myobatrachidae; genus Pseudophryne; species Pseudophryne corroboree. The sequence goes on along the minus strand of NC_086444.1, from coordinate 937,291,200 downwards.
CGGTTATTGGGCAGCATTACCCTCTCAACCAGACTACTCCTGGATCACGGGTGGATTTTGAACCTTCCGAAATCTCACCTAGAACCAACACGGAGGCGTCCTTTCCTGGCAATGATTCTGGACACAGAGTCTCAGAAAGTGTTCCTTCCATTGGAAAAGGCATTGGTAATCCAGTCGATGGTTCGTGCTGTCCTGAAGCCAACCCGGATATCGGTGCATCTGTGCATTCGCCTTATGGGGAAAATGGTGGCTTCTTACGAGGCGCTTCAGTACGGAAGGTTTCATACAAGACCCTTCCAGCTCGATCTGTTGGACAAATGGTCCGGATCGCATCTTCACATGCACCAGAGGATCCGTCTGTCACCAAAAGCCAGGATCTCTCTTCTGTGATGGCTTTAGACTTCTCACCTAATCGAGGGTTGGCGGTTCGGGATTCAGAATTGGATTCTGCAAGCCTCAGAGGTTGGGGAGCAGTCACCCAGAGGGTGCAGTTTCGAGGAAGATGTTCAAGTCAACAATTCGTCCTTCCAATCAACATCCTGGAACTCAGGGCTATATACAACGCCCTTCTGCTGGTCTCATCTCCTTCAGGATTGGGCCATTCAGGTCCAGTCGGACAATGTGACTGCAGTGATGTACATAAACCGACAGGGCGGAACAAAAAGCAGCCGCAATGTCAGATGTGTCAAGAATTCTCCTATGGGCAGAAATACACGGTGTGGCATTGTCGGTGATCTTCATTCTGGGAGTAGACAACTGGGAAGCAGATTTCCTTAGCAGACATGAACTGCACCCGGGGGAATGGGGCATCCGAGTATTTCCAACTATGATCGAGGCCAGGATGGGGGTAACATCAAAGCATTACCATTGTATCTGGAAAAAAATATATCTCTTGGTGTGAGAGTAGACATTATTTCATGGTGGAATTTCATCTGGGACGTTTCCTGCTTTTTCTGCAGTCGGGAGTTTACGTGGCCCTACGCCTAGGCTCCATATAGTTCCAGATTTCAGCCTTGTCTATTTTCTGTCAGAAACAATTGGCTTCTCTCCCTGATGTCCAGACGTTCTTGAAAGGTGTTCTTCACATCCAACCTCCCTTTGTGCCTCCCACGGCACCTTGGGATCTCAATTTGGTTCTGGCATTCTTCCAATCGGACTGGTTTGAACCGTTACAGGAGGTAGACGTAAAGTATCTTACATGGAAGACCACCACGCTGTTGGCCTTGGCTTCGGCAAGGGCATGTCGGAGCTGGGGGCGTTGTCTCTCAAGAGTCCCTTGATTTTCCATGAGGACAGAGCCGAACTCAGGACTCGTCAACAATTCCTTCCTAAGGTGGTGTCGGTGTTTCACATCAACCAGCCAATTGTGGTCCCGGTTTTTACTGACACACCTGCTACTTCAGAGTCCTTGGATGTTGTAAGGGCTTTGAAGGTATATGTAAAGCGAACTGCTCATCACAGGAAATCGCTGTTCGTTTTATATGATGCCAACAAGATTGGGTGTCCTGCTTCAAAGCTAAATTCCTCGCTGGATCAGGCTCACTATCCAGCATGTTTATTCCACGGCAGGCTTGCTGGTTCCAAAATCTGTACAAGCCCACTCTACTAGGTCGGTGGGTTCCTCTTGGGCGGCTGCCCGGGGTGTCTCTGCATTACAGCTCTGCCGAGCAGCTACTTGGTCGGATTCGAACACGTTTGTTAAGTTTTACAAGTTCGATACCTTGGCCTCTGAGGACCTTCAGTTTGGTCAGTCAGTACTGCAGGAACATCAGCACTCTTCCACCCGATTTGGGAGCTTTGTTACTTCCCCATGGTACTAAATGGATTCCCAGTATCCCCTAGGACGTAAGAGAAAATAGAATCTTAATTACCTACCGGTAAATCCTTTTCTCGTAGTCCGTAGGGGATACTGGGCGTCCGCCCGGTGCTTTGTTCTTCCTGCACGGTTACTTGTTTAACTACTGTTGTTGGGTTCAGCTGTTGCTGATCTGGTTTTCAAGTTTGGTTAGCATGGCTTTCCTCTTGTTATGCATGTGCTGGTTCAAAAGCTCACCACTTTCCCTATCTATATCCTTCTCTCAAAGTATGTCCGTCTCCTCAGGCACAGTTTCCTAGACTGAGTCTGGTAGGAGGGGCATAGTGGGAGGAGCCAGCACACGTTATCAAACTGCTGTAGTGCCCATGGCTCCAAGTGGATTCCCAGTATCCCCTACGGACTATGAGAAAAGAATTTACCGGTAGGTAATTAAAATCCTATTTTTTCACACCTGCTATTCTCTTCTGTGAGTAAAAGAAAATCCATCTTGCTTCCTACACCGCCTGGTGGACACATGTAAAAGTTCTCTTATTGAGTCTAGACATGATTAGTACAGAGAAAGAAGTGTAATACAAGTGTTTTGGTTTTTCATTATCTTTAGGTTTGTCCATCCGCGGTTTGGCCCTATCAAATGCATCCGAACCATTGCAGCTGTGGAGCAGGATGAGGAACTTACTGTGGCCTACGGTTACGACCACAATTCTACAGGAAAAAATAGCCCAGAAGCACCAGGGTGGTACCTGAAGCAGCTGAAGGCATTTCAGCTGTCACAGCAGAAGTGAACGCTCTCGCCTTTCTCCTGTGCTTTGGGTAACTGGATCTATGCATTGCTTTTCTGCTGAAGATTTTTAGAGACTACTTAAAATTACAGCAGATCTAACTCCATATTCACATATATTTAGCTGTTAGTTTGCACTTGTACTCATGTTAAACATTAGTGGTGTGGCATTATCTTGCCTTTAAAAAAAAAAAAAAAAAAAAAAGATAAAGCTTTTTAACCACTAGGAAAGTATCACGGTCATGAGTTTACGTTTTCTGGGGGATTTTTGCAAGAAAAAAGTCACAGTGGAATTTCTCCTTTTGAGCGGTATACATATTAGAACTGGAATATACAAACCTTTTTGTGTATTTGACTTTCTGATGGTTACAAGGTAACTGCATTTTATTATTGCTCAATATAGTATACCTTTTTCTGCCATTGACGTTACAGTTGTGACTACCTAATTCAGACTATTTTTCTTCCCTATATATTTCAGTACAGTCTATTCAAGACAGTAGTATGGAGAGGATTTTTTTTATCCAACACTGGGAAATTATTTGAAAACAATAAAAATAATATTTGAACGCTATTTTCCTGACACATTTTATATCTTCTGCAGTTGAAGGAAGTGTTATGCGTGCCTGATCCTTACAGGATGAACCACTGTGCTCATCTTCTGTTACTACTACATGTGATGATATGAGAGGCGGGGATGGATAACATGTACTGTATGTGTCTGATTCACTTTAAGATAGACCATTTGTGATTTATTGTAACATATATAATGCATATTGAGAATACACAATATCCAGTGTCCTCCTTATAAGCAAGATTCACAACATGTGTTGCCATTAGCTTAGTGTGTGTGTGTGTGTGTGTGTGTGTGTGTGTGTGTGTATGTGTGTGTGTGTGTGTATTTATGTATGTGTGTGTATATATATGTGTATATACTGTACAATGGTGAAAACCAAACCATTGGTTAAGATTACATAGAATTGGAGACTGGCAAATACAGTAAGCTATTGGTGCACACTGTGCAGTGCACAGTCAATGTGGCAACCATCTAATTGCAGTGCGCTTATCGCTGACACACGTCATGGAGAACATGCAGCGTTCTCTGTATGCAGTTCAGCCTTTCATGCTTGGCAAACCATTCATTTTTATTACTCCGTTGTTAAATGGGAACTAACAGTAGTGGCATAATAGTGATTCTTGCTTTTTGTTCAGTGGAGCTGCATTTATTGCTAACTTACAGTAATGGACTACAATTGTCTGGTAATATACAGATGTGTTCTCATACACCTATCTTTTTTGCGCCATATGGCATGAGATACCTGGTGCAACCCACAGGTAGCAATTCTCTTGTGGTATACCTTTCCTTAATTTTACTACTTTTCCAACACTTTTGGAAAAGTCTAGGAGCTAATTCAGATGATGTCAGCGATAGCTCTAATGTGGTAATGCAGCAGGAGGCGTTACGCCTCCTGCATGCATTACTGATCCGAACGGCGTCCTAGGACGCAGTATCGGATCTTCACTGGCACCATCAGTCGACTTCATAACTCATGGTGTCGAGCACGCTGGCTGCCGCAAGTCCTACCTACATCCTCTAACAGATCCTGTCCTCGTCCCTCCCCTGTAACTGCGGCAGCAGTCCTCTATCTGGAGAAAGGGAGGCCGTAGCTGACAGTCTGATGCCATAGTGCGACCGATGTTACAGACCCATACTGCACATGCACAAAGGAATTATTAGAAAGATGCAGATAAGGCATAATGATGCAAGGTGCAGGTGACTCATTATGTCCCTGTCTTTTACCCTTTTATCCTACTGTAGATTGTGTACTTTTTCTTTTGTTTTGCGTCTTAGTTTATTTATAGTGTACTAGGTACTTAGGTTTAGTGTTTTGGCGTGGCTAAGTCGTAAAGTCCGTGGAACACTCATTGGCGCAATGTGAGGATAGGTGTTTGTGTGGACAAATCTGTAGCTTAATGAGACATAAGTTATTCGCAAGTGCATCAAGGAAGCGAGTTCACAAGCCAAAGGGCTACATAACAAGCTCAAAGACTTACCTTAACAGGATAACCGGATAAATCATTATGTATGACAACATGTACAACTTTAGGATTTTAGATAGAAACAGGATTGATATTTACTGATCCTCTGATGTCACATTGGGGCAGATGTATCATTAGTTGCTTAAAGTTCATTATTGCCGTTTTGGCACGTCACTGTTTTTTTGCGGTGAAGTGCCTCCCCACATCACTCGTATGTATGATCCCAGGGCCTGGCGTCATAGCGATGCGCTGTGTCTGCCCTCCGGTGATGTGCAGTCCTGCTTCCTAATGCTGTTCATTCAGGCCCTGCGCATGCGCACTAATAATCTTGCTAACTGTCCCCGCGCCTGTCACCCTGCGCATGCGCGATTCACCTATAAGGACTCTGGTCCAGAGGTGAGCGTGGTAGAATGCATGCGCCATCTTCCCAGCTCCCAGCGAACTGTGCAATGTGTCCCGGCGCATGCGCGGAGAAGCCCTAAGGACACTGTGGGCCGTCAATAAAGTTTTTTATAATTTTTTTTTTTAAAACACAACAAAGGACTACAGTGTTGTACAGGCCCGGGCAGGCGAAGTGACAGGAGGGGAGGATCGTGAGGTTAATACATTAGGTATGGTTCGCCTTCCAATACACACAGCGCGCATACGTTATTGCTCTATTTGCTGTGTGCATTTGTAAAATCCCCGCTGAGAGCCGCTTCATACACTGCTGTGAAGCGGGGAATGCAGGACTTAGCATACGCTATGTGCTCAAAGTCACATAGTGACGCTTCATACATCTGCCACATTGTGATATAAATGAAATATGCTTATTTCTGGTGTGAGCCAGATTGTTTTGTTTGTTGTAGCAGTGCATCTTCTCTCTGCAGGAAGAGAACTGTTTTCATTTCTTAGAATTATTTAAGTTTTTCTCTAACGTCCTAGTGGATGCTGGGGACTCCGTAAGGACCATGGGGATAGACGGGCTCCGCAGGAGACATGGGCACTTTAAGAAAGAATTTAGATTCTGGTGTGCTCTGGCTCCTCCCTCTATGTCCCTCCTCCAGACCTCAGTTTGAGACTGTGCCCGGACAAGCTGGGTGCTGTTCAGTGAGCTCTCCTGAGCTTGCTGTGAGAAAGTATTTTGTTAGGTTTTTTATTTTCAGGGAGCTCTGCTGGCAACAGACTCCCTGCATCGTGGGACAGAGGGGAGAGAAGCAGCCCTACTCTCTGAAGCTAGGTCCTGCTTCTTAGGCTACTGGACACCATTAGCTCCAGAGGGATCGTACACAGGATCTCACCCTCGTCGTCCGATCCCAGAGCCGCACCGCCGTCCCCCTCGCAGAGCCGGAAGACAGAAGCCGGGTGAGTATGAGAAGCAAGAAGACTTCGAAATTGGCGGCAGAAGATTCCGTTCTTCACTGAGGTAACGCACAGCACTGCAGCTGTGCGCCATTGCTCCCACACACCTCACATACTCCGGTCACTGTAAGGGTGCAGGGCGCAGGGGGGGGGCGCCCTGGGCAGCATATGGACCTCTTTTGGCAAAAGTACACATATATACAGTTGGGCACTGTATATATGTATGAGCCCCCGCCAAGAAAATGTATATTTAAGCGGGACAGAAGCCCGCCGTCGAGGGGGCGGGGCTTCTTCCTCAGCACTCACCTGCGCCATTTTTCTCCACAGCTCCGCTGAGAGGAAGCTCCCCATGCTCTCCCCTGCTGATACACGGTAGAAGAGGGTAAAAAGAGAGGGGGGGGGGGCACATAATTAGGCGCAAAAATCAATATAAACAGCAGCTACTGGGTTAACATTAAGTTACTGTGTTATTCCTGGGTTTATAGCGCTGGGGTGTGTGCTGGCATACTCTCTCTCTGTCTCTCCAAAGGGCCTTGTGGGGGAATTGTCTTCACATGAGCATTCCCTGATTGTGTGGTGTGTCGGTACGTGTGTGTCGACATGTCTGAGGTAAAAGGCTCCCCTAAGGAGGAGATGGAGCAAATGTGTGTGTGAGTGGTGTCTCTGTCGACAACGCCGACACCTGTTTGGATATGTGAAATTAAGTGCTAAGGTAAATTTATTGCACAAAAGATTAGAGAACAGACAGGGAATCTACCCATGTCTGTCCCTATGTCGCAGAGACCTTCAGAGTCTCTCAATGCTCACTATCCAAAATAATAGACACTGATATCGACACGGAGTCTGACTCCAGTGTCGACTACGATAATGCAAAGTTACAGCCAAAATGGCAGGAAAGTATTCAATATATGATTATTGTAATAAAAAATGTTTTGCATATCACTGATGACTCATCTGTCCCTGACACAAGGGTACACATGTTTTAAGGGGAAGAAAGCTGAGGTAAATTTCCCTCCTCTCATGAAGAAAAAGAGCGGGAATCTCCAGACAAGAGACTGCAGTTTCCCACAAAGAATTCTCAGGGAGTATCCTTTCCCTACTAGGGCCAGGATACGATGGGAATCTCCCCCTAGGGTGTCACGTTTGCCCAAAAGGTAGCGCTGACTTAACAGCTATCCTCAGGGATCCTGCAGATAGCATGCACTAAAAGTACTTTGAAGTCCATTTACATGCTGTAGCAGCGTGGACAGATACCTTATCAGCAGAGATTGAGACCATAGTGTGTGTGTGTGTGTGTGTGTGTATATATATATATATATATATATATATATATATATATATATATATGAGAGAGAGAGATATATATATATATATAGAGAGAGATATATATATATATAGAGATATATATATAGAGATATATATAGAGATATATATATATAGATATATATATATATATATAGAGATATATATATATATAGAGATATATATATAAAAGATGCTGTCTTAGATATATATATAAAACATGCCCAAAGAGACATTAGTCTACTGGGTTCTAGAGTCAACGCTATGTCGATTTCTGCTTGACGTGTCCTGTGGAACATGCAATGGACAGGTGATGCCGACTTAAGAGGCATATGGAAGGTTTACCTTACAAGGCTGAGGATTATGTGGAGAAGGGATCTCGGACCTGGTCTCCACAGCTATGGCTGGTAATTCTGATCTTTTGCCTTATATTCCCGCACAGCCTAGGAAAGCACGACATTATCAAATGCAGTCCTTTCGATCACAAAGAAACAAGAAAGTCCGAGGTGCGTCCTTTCTTGCCAGAGGCAGGGGCAGAGGAAAGAAGCTGCACAACACAGCTAGTTCCCAGGAAAAGAAGTCCTCCCCGGCCTCTACAAAATCCACCGCATATCGTTGGGGCTGCACAGGTGGAGCTAGGCCCGTTGGGGGCACGCCTTCTAAATTTCAGCCACAAGTGGGTTCACTCCCTGTTAGATCCCTGGGCAATAGATATTGTGTCTCAGGGATACAAGCTGGACTTCGAGGAGTAGCCCCCTCACCGACGGCCCTGCCGGCTTCCCCCCACGAGAGGGAAATAGTGTTAACTGCAATTCACAAATTGTATCTTCAACAGGTGGTGGTCAAGGTTCCCCTCCTTCAACAAGGAGGGGGTTATTATTCGACCATGTTGTAGTCCTGAAACCGGACGGTTCGGTCAGACCCATATTGAATTTAAAATCCCTGAACATATACCTGAAAAGGTTCAAGTTCAAGATGGAATCGCTGAGAGCGGTCGTCGCAAGCCTGGAAGGGGGGATTTTATGGTGTCTCTGGACATAAAGGATACATACCTTCATGTCTCCATTTATCCACCTCATCAGGCGTACCTCAGATTTGTGGTACAGGATTGTCATTACCAATTTCAGACGTTGCCGTTTGGTATCTCCACGGCACCGAGAATATTTACCACGGTAATGGCGGAAATGATGGTACTCCTGCGGAAGCAAGGGGTCGCAATTATCCCATACTTGGACGATCTCCTCATAAAAGCGGGATCAAGAGAGCAGTTGCTGATCAGCGTAGCACTTTCTCTGGAAGTGTAACGGCAACACGGCTGGATTCTAAATATTCCAAAGTCGCAGTTGGTTCCTACGGCTCGTCTGCCTTTCCTAGGCATGATTCTAGACACAGACCAGAAAAGGGTTTATATCCCAATAGAGAGAGCTCAGGAGCTCATGACACTGGTCAGAAACCTATTAAAACCAAAACAGGTGTCCGTGCATCACTGCACTCGAGTCCTGGGAAGGATGGTAGCATCATACGAGGCCATTCCCTTCGGCAGGTTCCATGCGAGGACCTTTCAATGGGACTTACTGGACAAGTGGTCCGGATCACATCTTCAGATGCATCGGTTAATCACCTTATCCCCCAGGGCCAGAGTGTCTCTCCTGTGGTGGCTGCAGAGTGCTCACCTTCTCGAGGGCCGCAGATTCGGCATTCAGGACTGGGTCCTGGTGACCACGGATGCAAGCCTCCGAGGGTGGGGAGCAGTCGCACAGGGAAGAAATTTCCAAGGTCTATGGTCAAGTCAGGAGACTTGCCTTCACATCAACATCCTGGAACTAAGGGCCGTATACAACGCCCTACGTCAAGCGGAGACCCTGCTTCGCGACCAACCGGTTCTGATTCAGTCAGACACCATCACCGCAGTGGCTCATGTAAACCGACAAGGCAGCACAAGGAGCAGGGAAGCGATGGCGGAAGCCGCCAGAATTCTTCGCTAGGCGGAAAATCACGTAAGCGCACTGTCAGCAGTGTTCATCCCAGGACACGACCTCCACCCAGGAGAGTGGGGACTTCATCAGGAAGTCTTCGCACAGACTGCATGTCGGTGGGAACTGCCACGGGTGGACATGATGTTATCCCGCCTCAACAAAAAACTACAGAGGTATTGCGCCAGGTCAAGAGACCCTCAGGCGATAGCTGTAGACGCCCTGGTGACACCGTGGGTGTTCCAGTCGGTCTATGTATTTCCTCCTCTTCCTCTCATACCCAAGGTGCTGAAAATAATAAGAAAAAGAGGAGTGAGAACGATACTCATTGTTCCAGATTGGCCACGAGGGACTTGGTATCCACATCTGCAAGAAATGCTCACAGAGGAACTGTGGCCTCTTCCTCTAAGACAGGACTGGTTGCAACAGGGGCCCTGTCTGTTCCAAGACTTACCGCGGCTGCGTTTGACGGCATGGCGGTTGAACGCCGGATCCTAGCGGAGAAAGGCATTCCGGAGGAGGTCATTCCTACGCTGATAAAGGCTAGGAAGGACGTGACAGCTCAACATTGTCACCGTATATGGCGAAAATATGTTGCTTGGTGTGAGGCCAGGAATGCCCCTACGGAGGAATTCCAGCTGGGCCGTTTCCTTCACTTCCTACAGTCAGGAGTGAATTTGGGCCTAAAATTGGGTTCCATTAAGGTCCAGATTTCGGCACTATCCGTTTTCTTTCAAAAGGAGTTGACTTCTCTACCTGACGTTCAGACGTTTGTAAAGGGAGTGCTGCATATTCAGCCCCCTTTTGTGCCTCCAGTGGCACCTTGGGATCTTAACGTGGTGTTGAGTTTCCTGAAATCCCACTGATTTGAACCACTCAAAACGGTGGAGTTGAAATATCTCACGTGGAAGGTGGTCATGCTATTAGCCTTGGCTTCGGCTAGGCGTGTGTCAGAGTTGGCGACTTTGTCACATAAAAGCCCCTATCTGGTTTTCCATGCGGATAGAGCAGAATTGCGGACCCGTCCACAAGTTCTGCTGAAAGTGGTTTCATCCTTTCATATAAACCAACCTATTGTGGTGCTTGTGGCTACTACTGACTTGGAGGATTCCGAGTTGCTTGATGTAGTCAGGGCTTTGAAGGTTTATGTAGCCAGAACGGCTAGGGTCAGGAAAACAGAGTCTTTGTTTATCCTGTATGCTTCCAACAAGCTTGGTGCTCCTGCTTCAAAGCAAACTATTGCTCGCTGGATCTGTAACACGATTCAGCAGGCTCATTCGGCGGCTGGATTGCCGCTGCCAAAATCAGTTAAGGCCCATTCCACTAGGAAGGTGGGGTCTTCTTGGGGCGGCTGCCCGAGGGGTCTCGGCATTACAGCTTTGCCGAGCGGCTAATTGGTCAGGTTCAAACACTTTTGCAAAGTTCTACAAGTTTGATTCCCTGGCTGAGGAGGACCTTGTGTTTGCTCAATCGGTGCTGCAGAGTCATCCGCACTCTCCCGCCCGTTTGGGACCTTTGGTATAATCCCCATGGTCCTTACGGAGTCCCCAGCATCCACTAGGACGTTAGAGAAAATAAGATTTTACTTACCGGTAAATCTATTTCTCGTAGTCCGTAGTGGATGCTGGGCGCCCGTCCCAAGTGCGGACTTCTTCTGCAATGCTTGTATATAGTTATTGCTTCAATAAGGGTTATGTTATGGTTGCATCAGGACTACGAGAAATAGATTTACCGGTAAGTAAAATCTTATTTTTTTTTCTACCAATTCACTTTGGGCTAAATAGTTTGTTTTTTTTAAATTGTTTCATGCAGTTTGGCATCTCTCCTTTTTATATACATTTATGTTTAGCACTGGAAAGGGGAGAGATGTTTTTTTTCCCATGAATGTACTGTTACATATACAGCCTCACAATATTTCCTGCTGCTATGATTTTCATGTCTGGTTCACACATTCAGGTTAGAACATACCAACAGTGGTCTTTTACAAAAGCATTGTATTTTCCTGTACCACAAGCCAGCCTGTCACAAAGTTGTAGATGTACACAGAGACTGTCATTTAAAAAAAAATAGTGATTCTTGTATCCTGTATATTTACTGTTTATTTTTTTAATTTATTTGTATTTTTATATTTTTTACCAGGGCTGTAGCTTCTCTTTCATATTGTGTAACCCTAACGTAAGAAACATTCAATGTTTTATTATTGGTCTAACTGGAACCATTCTGGATTCTGATTTGGGCACAAACTGTAAGGTGAAGGGTGTGTTCCAGGACAGGTATAAAACTGCATTTCTCTGATTTGTGCTTCTCAAATGTCTCAGTGTAAAAGACATGTCTTTATATTTTCATCTGTGAAAGCACAGGAGTGCGGTATTTATATAGGTCTTACCAAATCTAACTCTCTCTGCACATCTTATATCTGCCCCCACCCCTGCAGTGCACATGGTTTTGCCCATTAGCTAACAAATTTTGCTGCTGCAATCAGATCTGAATTAGGCCCATAGACATCACCTACCACCTGCTTTTTGAATCTCCCTGACTGTTTCAGTCCTCTAACCCAGTGGTTCCCAAACTTTTTAGAATCACGGCACCCTAGAGCACCAGACTCTCTTTTTTTTTCACTGCACCCCTAGGACAAAAGTTTCTTATTGAGAAATTTAGACATACATATTACATTACGTAAATTGTGTTTATATGTCATCTTTAGGTTCAATTGTGTGGTGAGGGACAAGAATTTGTTTCTGTTTGTCCACATGTTTTATGATCGACAGCCACCAGCACTGGTTTTGCCTTTTACATTGACCATATTTCATTTGAATTGGTCCTGGACCACCAACCCAAGGCACCCCTGCAAGTGCCCTGAGGCACCCCAGGGAGCCACGGCACACAGTTTGAGAACCACTGCTCTGACCATTGAAATTTGACATTTTTTGCACTTGACATCCAGTATGGATAGACAGTGATTCACCATTTTACTGATACGCATGTTATTGTCTTATGGTATTGTTGTGAATTGTACAGGATAGATAATGCACTGTTGGACAAGGCTACTGCAGTGCTATTTTTAAATGTGTATTTAATGCCAGTTAATGTGTGAATTTATACAAATTATTGTAGATTTGTATTCATTTTACAGCTAATTGTAATTTATATATTTTGCTTATATTTGTATAGGCCTTGCAGGTCTTCTTGTCAATCTTTACTAACACAGCTAACACTAATGTATAATTTGCTGCTCTAATAACACATTACAGCAACAAATTTATTGAGGTTGCAGTTTTACGTTATGGAAGAATAATAAAAATGTATAATAGCTGCCTTAATTTATAATTGAAATACTGAGGTCATAACATTTTAGAACCTCAGTTGTGACATGGCTTTAACGGGTATACAGGTTGAGTATCCCTTATCCAAAATGCTTGGGACCAGAGGTATTTTGGATATGGGATTTTTCCGTATTTTGGAATAATTGCATACCATAATGAGATATCATGGTGATGGGACCTAAATCTAAGCACAGAATGCATTTATGTTTCATATACACCTTATACACACAGCCAGAAGGTCATTTTAGCCAATATTTTTTAAACCTTTGTACATTAAACAAAGTGTGTGTACATTCACACAATTCATTTATTTTTCATATATACCTTATACACACAGCCTGAAGGTCATTTAATACAATATGTGTAATAACTTTGTGTATTAAACAAAGTTTGTGTACATTGAGTCATCAAAAAACAAAGGTTTCACTATCTCACTCTCACTCAAAAAAGTCCGTATTTCGGAATATTCCGTATTTCGGAATATTTGGATATGGGATACTCAACCTGTACTAATTAAGGCTATGTACACCCTTACATTCAAATTATGTGTTTAATTAATTTTGCTTACACAAGCATTGGACGTATTTAACATCAAATTATCAAATGTCTCAAGTGTATTTTCCCAAAAAGTGTCCGAACGTAACTCTTAGTTGCAATGCTATGCAGCAAAAACACTTCACAAGACGGCATTGTTTCATTTACTATGCACAACTTGTACATCTGTTTACCACGGAGTGTGAATCCGTATACAAAGTGCTACAGTTTCCATTGTGCTCCGTATACAGATGCAGTGAAAGATACAACTTCACACAAAAGACGCGTGGCACGGCTCACTTGTGCCGCATGGAGTATTGTGGCTATTTGTATGAGGACACATCTGTATAATCTTGGTGTTCCCCAGGGACTTGTGAATGACATATAAAGCACCATAGGGGTATACTGTCCCATGTACTTATCACATGGTTGTAAATATGAGCTCTGTTGAATAGAACAGATCATGTGAACTATTGGTACTTATTATATCCATACATTGTAGAAATAAAATAATAGTGTCAAGCAGAATCGTTCTGTAAGATAACTTGTGAAGTGTTACTGATACGATATACATGGCATGTACAGTACTATGAGAAAGCAGTAATCGGGTTTGCCTAAGATGCCCCATGTTAAGAGCTTAAGTATGTGTTGGAGAAGACATGAGCTCATTTTAGACGCACATTGTACAACTCGCTGGTAATATATTGTTGTTTTCTGCACCTGAACACTGGAGATGGTTTTACATTACTGAAAAGAAAGCTGAGCAACATAAAGGAAAGATATTATGAGATGCTCTGTCTTGATAAATATTGCAATAGATCACACACTTGGAGGCTATGGGGTAAATTCAATAAGGGGCGAGTAAATAAAGCTATATGCAGCACTAATGGTACCACCAAACTAGCTGATTGTTGTTTGTAGCCCTATAGCACGTTCAGTGCGAGCTCGGGTACCAAACTGAACCCACTATGGCCTCCTGAGATTACGGATTTGTGAGATTGATAGATTGTCCTCTCTTCAGAGAAGCAATTTCATGTCAGTATCTGCTGCAGAAAATTTGTTTTATGATAAATGTTAAAAAGTTAAAAGCATTTCTTACCCATAGGTTATGATAGATGTGCCTTAAAAATGACAGAAATTTTCCACATTTTGGGGGTTGTTTAGCATTGTATTTTGTATACGTATGTTTCACATTTTGTATAAATTGTATTGTTCTTTATTACTGTGCACCAGTGACCCCCAGTCATCATATCACCTTAATAACATCACTCTGAAGTAGCTTTACTGTGTGTGTGTGTGTGTGTGTGTGTGTGTGTGTGTGTGTGTGTGTGTGTGTGTGTGTGTGAACTGTTAGTATTGCTGTGTATGGACACCAGTGCACACCTATAAACGCCAATAAGAGAACAATGGGGTTGCAACCTTGCCGTTTTCTTACCTGACTGGTAAAAAAGCGACTCTAGACAACTCTTATTAATAGGAAAAAAAAGCCTATTTGAGTATATTGTCTCAGCAGAATAGGACCTTTCACCTTGGAGAACCTTGTGCCATACGCCACATTTATGCGTGGTATTACTGTAATTTCAGCTTCTATGTACCTGACTGATAAGATAGTACAGCAATACATGGAATTCAGAATAATACTTGGACTCCCTATTTGTCTGGGGTGGGAGCTTATACGACGCTTCTGGAAAAAGTTACTCTAGAAAATATTTAATTCAGAAAGATCTAGGAAAGCAATTGTTGAGCAGCTAATATTGATGTCTGTTTGTAGTGTATATACAATATTTTACAGTTAAGTATATATTCTAAGCTTAGATCTACTGTATGTCATATTAAACAATGCTTTAAAGTATGCTTGTCTCCTGTGTTCATTTTATTTATAGTTTTGCTTGAGGAGCTCTGCCACACTGATATTCTGGACTCTTATTAGGGGCGGGGGGAGGGGGGGAGATTAAATTTTGTCTGAAAAAAACATGGGCTTAACCGCAATGTTTCACATTTTTTTTTGTTTTTTTTTGGCAATTCAATTGCAGCCCGATTTTTATTTCTTTCTTTTTTTCAGCTGTAAAAATCAAGTTTTTGTGTGAAAACACATAGGATCCGGGACAAGTTCCCGGATCAATGTTTTTTCACTGTCGTAAAAATGGGTCATTTATTGGGGATTTTTTTTAGCTTGCAACCGGGCATGTGGGAAAAAAATCCCTGATAGTTCCGGCTTTCGAGACTAATTGTATAGCCCCCAGGGGATCTATTAGCCACAACAAATTACTGTGGCTAATTGAATTCCACCCTATAACTTTTCATGAATAGGATACATGTACTAGTGCTGAAAACTAATGAACAGGTAGCTGTGCTAAAGGATGATGTTAACAGCAATCAGTCAGTACTAGAGGGGGTATTTATCAAAGCTCAGAGAGAGAGAAAATTGTGAAAGATAAAGTATTAGCTAATCAGCCTTTACTTTACATGTTTTTACACTAATGCCCTTATTTATCAATGAGTGATAAATTTCACTGTGAGTGATAAATTGCACCAGCCAATCCGCTCCTGTCATTTTTCAAACCCAGCCTCTGACATGGAAGTAAGGAGTGGATTGGCTGGTGCAATTTATCATTCACAGTGAAATTTATCACTCATTGGTAAATAAGGGCATATGTTTGAAAAGTTACATTTAGAAACTGATTGGCTGGTAATTTCTCTCATAATCTTCTTTCTCTCCAAGCCTTGATAAATACCCCCTAGAAATTAAAGCAGCAAACTAAGGGGCTTATTTATCAATGAGTGATAAAACTCGTTGTGCTTGATTGGCTGGAGCACCATTTATCCTACACAACGAGTTTTATCATTCATAACGAGTTTTATCACTTGTTGATAAATGAACCTCTCAACATGCTATAGTAATCTCAAAATCAAGGAAACTGATACGGATGCGACCACACCAGACAAGTGGTTAAAAGAGAACTTAAAGGTACGCTATTATAGGCGATTTAACTGACCGATATGAATGTTCTTGTTCATTAATGAACGAGAACTCGTCCATATCGTTCAGTGTGTAGGCACCAACGATGCGCAGCCCCGCGCTCCTTCATCGTTGGTGCCGGGTCGCCTATACATGCAGACCAATATGGACAATATCGTCCATGCATTGCTATGGAGCCGGGTGACGGGGGGAGTGAAGAAACTTCATTCCCCCCTTCACGCCACCGGGTCGGCCGTATCTGCCGTTGGGCAGCTCGGCGGCATATCGCCTTATGTGTAGGGCCCATTACTACATTTCACAATAGGGCATGACTTTTCGCTAATGCTATTGGCAGCTAAAGTTTGTCTTGTGTGTAATTCAAAGACCCAGAGACAGAAAATGGCATTACAAAGGTAAGATCAACATGTAAGACTGCAGGGTGGCAAGAAAGGATGGCCAATAACAAGCTCAGCCCAGCAATGCACCAACACAAACACACAACGTGCATTGCGGGTGGAGTCCGCCCTATGGGTACTTACAACACAAAACCGAAAAGGTTATCCAAATCAACCTGCTAAGGTGTAGTGCTGCCTGAGGTGGGGAGGTTCAGACTTCAAGGTGAGTGCACCCAAAAAAAAACAGATCAACTGCGCCCGAGCTGACTTTTCTGCCAACAACCAAACTTTAAATGAAATGGTGGGAAGGAGGTCAAATTCTTCACATAGTGGCTTACACCATGTGACCCCAAACCTTGAATACACAAAACTAGCCCCACCCCCTAAAAATAATTGGCTAAAACTATACAATGTGATCCCGCACAATCCAACCCCTTAGCCTTGGTTTAACACAGGCCAGGCATACACCGCCACCTTTTCTTTCATAAAAATGCAGTAGATTATTTATTTCTCTTGAATTTCTGAAGCCTTGTGTGCCAGCCCGCTGTGTTTCTGCAAGAGCAGCTGTCTCCTATCTATCACTCATGTTACCAAGTTCCTTGCTATTTTGTATGGAATACTTTTTATATGAAGCCTTTGTTTTTTTCTGTTCTGTTGTTGCAGCTGTTTTTGCTATTGCTTATTTCTCTTAGTCCTAGAGGATGCTGGGGACTCCGTAAGGACCATGGGGTATAGACTGGCTCCGCAGGAGACATGGGCACTCTAAAGACTTTAGATGGGTGTGCACTGGCTCCTCCCTCTATGCCCCTCCTCCAGACCTCAGTTAGATCCTGTGCCCAGAGGAGACTGGGTGCACTGCAGGGGAGCTCTACTGTGTTTCTCTGTAAAAGACTTTTGTTAGGTTTTTTTTATTTTCAGGGAGCACTGCTGGCAACAGGCTCTCTGCATCGTGGGACTGAGGGGAGAGAAGCAGACCTACTTAAATGATAGGCTCTGCTTCTTAGGCTACTGGACACCATTAGCTCCAGAGAGTTGGAACGCAGGTCTCACCCTCGCCGTTGCGTCGGAGCCGCGCCGCCATCCTCACAGAGCCGGGAGATAGAAGCCGGGTGAGTATGAGAAGAAAGAAGACTTCAAAGGCGGCAGAAGACTTTGGATCTTCTATGAGGTAACGCGCAGCGGTAACGCTGCGCGCCATTGCTCCCAACACACACACACACACGCGGCACTGTATGGGTGCAGGGCGCCCTGGGCAGCAATTATTAACCTTCTGTGGACACTGGCAGAGATATATACTGCGGAGGCAGTATATGACAAAAACCCCCGCCAGTATAAAGATTTGAGCGGGATCGAAGCCCGCCGGTGAGGGGGCGGAGCTTGATCCCTCAGCACTAACCAGCGCCATTTTCTCCACAGCACGCTGCAGAGAAGCTGGCTCCCCGGACTCTCTCCTGCTGAACACATACAGAGGGCAAAAAAGAGGGGGGGGGCACATTTATTTGGCGCAGTGAGTATATTTATAAAAGCGCTGTACTGACTGGGATTTTATTCCAGTATCCGGGGGCGCTGGGTGTGTGCTGGCATACTCTCTCTGTGTCTCTCCAAAGGGCCTTATTGGGGGACTGTCTCTATATATATATATATATATATATATATATATATATATATATATATACAGGTAAGAAGAAGGCGGCACTCAGTCAGACTATCTTCAGAAAATATAGGTCATTTATTTAGACCAAAAGGCCGACATGTTTCGCGGTGAACCCCCGTCCTCAGGGCCAAATATAGCAAAAGAACAGAACACGTGAAATGACATACATAAATACCGACACCCATCAAACCTAAACATACTCACCTGTTCGTCGGCGGCGCCGCCAGCCTCCTCGCCACGCTGGCTTCCGCATCATGGAATGACGTCGTACAGCGTCGCGGAGCGATGACGCGACGGGGGAGCCAACCGAACAGGAGAGTAACCATGGCAACAGCCCAGCGCGTCCCGAAGGCGCCGCTGCAGCAATCATCCTGTGGTAATAATACACCATTATGTGAAAGACATACGTTTAAAAAACACATACAAGGTATGTTACATACAAGTGATGTTAGACACTTCTGGTATAGATGCTTAAACATATAAGTACAGAGCAATATGTTATCACTCGAAGAAGCCCAGATGGGGCAACCTATTTAAAGAAAGCATTGGAGGCTCATGTTTTCATTTAACCCCCTGGGTGCTAGTGTACCCAGAGAGAAAATCCAACGTGTCTCCTTTTGCAGTAAACGTCTGCCTCTATCGCCACCTCTAATAGTGATGGGAACATGATCAATCAAGGTGGCACGTATGCTGGCTACCCCATGCTTGGCCTGTAGACAGTGCCGAGCAAATGGCTGCTCACTGCAACCTTTTTCAAAAGCTTTTTTGATGGCACTTCGATGTAGTGCCATCCTTTCTCTAAATTGCCGTATGGTCTTGCCGACATAGGCAAGACCACACGGACAAGTTAAAATATAAACAACATGTGTAGAGGTGCAAGTGAGCCTGTGTCGTATCTTCAATTTTTTGCCTGAATGCGGATGATTAAAGGTCATGCCTGAAACTAAGGTGTTACATGTTGCACAACCCAGGCACCTGTAACAACCGTTCTTAGCTCGCAAAAAGTGTTTAGTCTGCTTTTTAGTGTTGTCAGAAATGTCTAGCTTCATTACCCTATCGCCAATATTGCTACTACGGGTGAAGCTCGGCAGAAGGCGTGTATCAGCTAGATCAGATAAAGCTTTATCTGTTTGAATGATGGGCCAAAGCTGTTTAGCCTTTTTAATAACCCTAGTAGAGGCTGTAGTATACTTGCTTACCCATGGTAAGCAATTGTCATCTCGTGTCTTGACCCTGGGGGCAAGTGTCTGTGCCCTGGTTAATTTAAGAACCTTGTTCCTGGCTAACTCCAATTGTCCCAAAGGGTACCCTCGCTGGATGAATTTCTCCATCATGTTATTCAGTGCGAGTATGGTCTCTCCCGGGTCAGAAGTAATCCGCCTGACCCTTAAGAATTGTGAGTATGGGAGGCCCCTACGGAGTGAAGGGGGGTGAAAGCTGTGATAATTGAGTAAGCTATTTCTATCGGTCGGCTTAACAAAGATTGAAGTAGATAGCTTGCCCCCCGTATGTTTAATGGTTACATCTAAGAAGTTAATGTAATCTAAATTAATCTCAAATGTAAACTTGACAGGATGATTACTAGAATTAAATTGCTCAAGGAGTACCACTAACTGTTCACGGGACCCCTGCCACAAGATCAGGAGATCATCTATATAGCGCCTGTAGTACCACAATTTTGTGGTCACCACAGGATCCACATAGAACATAGATTTCTCCACTACATACATGAACGCATTGGCGTACGATGGGGCCACTGCCGACCCCATCGCACAGCCAGCCACTTGCAGGTAAAAAATACCATTAAACAGGAAGTAATTCCTATGTAAGACTCTACTCAGTAATTGCAAGAAGAAACTGAGGTCTGGGCCTGTATATCGGTCATTATTTTCCAACAAGAGTCGTACAGCCTCCACACCTGCATCATGTGGGATGCAGGTGTAGAGGCTGGTGACATCCGCTCCACAGAGCAACAAATCTTCGGGTACTGGGTTTAATTGCTCCAACTGTATGAGTAATGTGTTCGTATCCTTTAGATAGGAGGGTAACGCTTGAATACAGGGATTAAGGAATGAGTCCAGGTAAACCGATATGGGGTGGAAGAGGGACCCCCGGGCAGAAACTATGGGGCGCCCCGGGGGGGTCAACCAAGGTTTTATGTACCTTGGGCACCACATAAAACAATGGGGCCCTAGGGAATTCTACTATGAGAGCATCCCGCATAGCAGTTTGGATAGTCTTTGCCTCACAAGCCTCAACTAATAGGCGGTCAAGATCCTCCTTGTACTCTCGTGTGGGGTCCTTGGATAATTGTTTGTAGGTAGTAGTGTCCCTCAGTTGACGATTACATTCATCCATATATTTATTCAAGTCCTGAACCACTACCGCACCTATATGAGGTGGAGCAGATGATTGTGGTGTCTCCGTCGGCGACGCTGACACATGATTGGCTGGATATGTGGAATGTTTTAAATGCAAATGTGTCTTTATTACATAAGAGAATGGACAAAGCAGAGTCCAGAGAAAAGACAAGGAGTCAAGCCATGGCTTTGGCTGTATCACAGGGCCCTCCAGGGTCTCAGAAACGTCCCCTGTCCCAAGTAGCAGACACTGATACCGACACGGATTCTGACTCCAGTGTCGACTACGATGATGCGAGGTTATACCCAAGGGTGGCCAAAAGTATTCATTATATGATTATTGCAAAAAAAGATGTTTTACATATCACAGATGACCCCTCTGTCCCTGACACGAGTGTATGCATGTTTAAGGAAAAGAAACCTGAGGTAACCTTTCCCCCATCTCATGAGCTGAACGCGTTAATTGAAAAGGCTTCAGAAACTCCAGACAAGAAACTGCAGATTCCCAAGAGAATTCTTATGGCGTATCCTTTCCGTGCACAGGACAGGTTACGGTGGGAATCCTCGCCCAAGGTGGACAAGGCTTTAACGCGCTTGTCCAAAAAGGTGGCGCTACCGTCTCCAGACAAGGCAGCCCTCAAGGATTCTGCTGATCGCAGACAGGAAACTACCTTAAAATCAATTTATGCACATTCGGGTGCCTTGCTCAGACCGGCAATAGCGTCGGCTTGGGTTTGTAGCGCTGTAGCAGATTGGGCAGATACCTTGTCATCTGACATTGATACCCTAGATAGGGATAGCATTTTATTGACCTTAGGTCATATTAAAGATGCAGTCTTATATATGAGAGACGCTTCCAGAGACGTTGGGCTGTTAGGTTCAAGAGCCAACGCCATGGCGATTTCTACTACGCGAGCCCTGTGGACCCGTCAATGGACGGGTGATGCCGACTCAAAGAGACATATGGAAGTTTTGCCTTACAAGGGTGAGGTTTTATTTGGGGAAGGTCTCGCGGACCTGGTTTCCACAGCTACTGCGGGTAAATCTACTTTTTTACCTTATGTTCCCCCACAGCAAAAGAAAACACTGCAGTATCAGATGCAGTCCTTTCGGTCGCATAAGTCCAGAAGAGGTCGGGGCTCTTCCTTCCTCGCCAGAGGTGAGGGTAGAGGGAAAAGAATGCCTGCTACGGCTAGTTCCCAGGAGCAGAAGTCCTCCCCGGCTTCTACTAAATCCACCGCATGACGCTGGGGCTCCACTGAGCGTCTTCGACTCTTCAGCCACGCCTGGGTTCAATCAGACGTGGATCCTTGGGCTATGGAAATTGTATCCCAAGGCTACAAGCTGGAATTCGAAGACGTGCCTCCTCGACGATTTTTCAAATTGGCTTTACCAGCTTCTCCCCCAGAAAGGGAGATAGTTTTAGCTGCAATTCAAAAACTTTGTCAACAACAAGTGATTGTCAAGGTTCCCCTAGTTCAACAGGGGAAGGGGTACTATTCAACCCTGTTTGTGGTCCCGAAACCGGATGGCTCGGTCAGACCCATTCTAAATCTAAAATCCATAAACCTGTACTTGAAAAAGTTCAAATTCAAGATGGAATCGCTCCGGGCAGTTATCTCCAGCCTGGAGGTGGGGGGGGGGGGGTTTATGGTGTCACTAGACATAAAGGATGCATACCTTCATGTCCCCATATATCCCCCTCATCAGGCATACCTGAGATTCGCTGTACAGGACTGTCATTACCAGTTTAAGACATTGCCGTTTGGGCTTTCCACGGCCCCGAGGATTTTCACCACGGTAATGGCGGAAATGATGGTGCTCCTGCGCAGGCAGGGAGTCACAATTATGCCGTACTTGGACGATCTCCTGATAAAAGCGAGATCGAGAGATCAATTGCTGAAAAGCGTGTCGCTCGCCCTGAGAGTGCTGCAGCAGCATGGCTGGATTCTAAATCTACCAAAGTCACAGTTGATTCCAACGACTCTGCTATCTTTCTTAGGCATGATTCTGGACACGGAACAAAAGAGGGTTTTTCTCCCGATGGAAAAAGCCCAGGAACTCCAAAACATGGTCAGAGACCTGTTAAAACCTAAAAAAGTGTCGGTCCATCAATGCACTCGAGTACTGGGAAAAAGGGTGGCGACCTACGAGGCCAGCCCCTTCGGCAGGTTTCATGCGAGGATGTTTGAGTGGGACCTTCTGGACAAGTGGTCGGGGTCCCATCTACAGATACATCAGAGAATAAGCCTGTCTCCCAGAGCCAGGGTGTCTCTCCTGTGGTGGCTGCAGAGTGCTCACCTTCTCGAACGTCGCAGGTTCGGCATTCAAGACTGGGTTCTGGTAACCACGGACGCGAGCCTCCGAGGATGGGGAGCAGTCACACAAGGAAGAAATTTTCAGGGACTGTGGTCAAGCCAGGAGGCTTGTCTACACATCAATGTACTGGAATTGAGGGCCATATACAACGGCCTACGACAAGCGGAGACTCTTCTTCGCGACCTACCGGTTCTGATTTAATCAGACAACGTCGCAGCTGTGGCTCATGTAAACCGCCAAGGCGGGACAAGGAGCAGAGTGGCAATGGCGGAAGCCACAAGGATTCTTCGCTGGGCGGAAATTCACGCAAGCGCTCTGTCAGCAGTCTTCATTCCGGGAGTGGACAACTGGGAAGCAGACTTCCTCAGCAGACACGATCTCCATCCAGGAGAGTGGGGACTTCATCAAGAAGTTTTTGCAGAGATAACAAGTCAGTGGGGACTTCCACAAATAGACATGATGGCGTCATGCCTCAACAAGAAGCTTCAAAGGTATTGTGCCAGGTCAAGGGACCCTCAGGCAGTAGCGGTGGACGCCCTGGTGACACCATGGGTTTTTCAGTCGGTCTATGTGTTCCCTCCTCTTCCGCTCATCTCAAAAATACTGAGATTCATAAGACGAAATGGAGTGCAGACAATACTCATTGTTCCGGATTGGCCTCAAAGGGCCTGGTATTCAGATCTTCAGGAAATGCTTACAGAAGATCTGTGGCGTCTTCCTCTCAGGGAAGACCTACTGCAGCAGGGGCCCTGCGTGTTCCAAGACTTACCGCGGTAACGTTTGACGGCATGGCGGTTGAACACCAAATCCTAGCGGGGAAAGTTATTCCAGAGGAAGTCATCCCTACTCTGATTAAGGTTAGGAAGGAGGTGACGGCGAAACATTATCACCACATCTGGAGGAAGTATGTATCTTGGTGTGAAGCCAAGAATGCTCCTACTGAGGATTTCCATCTGGGCCGTTTTCTCCACTTTCTACAGACAGGAGTGGATATGGGCCTAAAGTTAGGCTCCATTAAGGTACAGATTTCGGCCCTATCCATTTTCTTTCAGAAGGAATTGGCTTCTCTCCCAGAAGTCCAGACTTTTGTAAAGGGAGTGCTGCACATCCAGCCTCCTTTTGTGCCCCCAGTGGCACCGTAGGACCTTTAACGTGGTGTTACAGTTCCTAAAATCTCACTGGTTTGAGCCTCTTCAAACGGTGGATTTAAAATTTCTCACTTGGAAGGTGGCCATGTTGTTGGCCTTGGCATCTGCACGGCGGGTGTCCGAATTGGCGGCTTTGTCTCACAAGAGCCCCTATCTGATTTTCCATGTGGATAGAGCAGAATTGAGGACTCGTCCTCAATTTTTGCCTAAGGCGGTTTCATCTTTTCATATGAACCAACCTATCGTGGTGCCTGTGGCTCCGGGTGACTTGGAGGATTCCAAGTCCCTTGATGTAGTCAGGGCCTTAAAAATTTATGTAGCCAGGACGGCTCACGTTAGGAAAACAGAGGCGCTGTTTGTCCTGTATGCAGCCAACAAGCTTGGCGCTCCTGCTTCTAAGCAGACTATTGCTCGCTGGATCTGTAACACGATTCAGCTGGCTCATTCGGTAAAGGCCCATTCCACTAGGAAGGTGGGCTCTTCTTGGGCGGCTGCCCGAGGCGTCTCTGCATTACAGCTTTGCTGAGCGGCGACTTGGTCGGGTTCAAACACTTTTGCTAAATTCTACAAGTTTGATACCTTGGCTGAGGAGGAACTCATGTTTGCTCAATCGGTGCTGCAGAGTCATCCGCACTCTCCCGCCCGGTCTGGAGCTTTGGTATAATCCCCATGGTCCTTACGGAGTTCCCAGCATCCTCTAGGACGTAAGAGAAAATAAGATTTTAAACCTACCAGTAAATCTTTTTCTCCTAGTCCGTAGAGTATGCTGGGCGCCCGTCCCAGTGCGGACTAAATTCTGCAAGACTTGTATATAGTTATTGTTTACATAAGGATTATGTTACAGTTTTGATCAGTCTCGGGCTGCTGCTGTTTTGTTTCATAATGTTCACTGGTTCGTATGTTCCAAGTTGTACGGTGTGGATGGTGTGGGCTGGTATGTATCTTGCCCTTAGATTAACAAAAATCCTTTCCTCGTACTGTCCGTCTCCTCTGGGCACAGTTCTCTAACTGAGGGGCATGGAGGGAGGAGCCAGTGCACACCCATCTAAAGTCTTTAGAGTGCCCATGTCTCCTGTGGAGCCTGTCTATACCCCATGGTCCTTACGGAGTCCCCAGCATCCTCTACGGACTAGGAGAAAAAGATTTACCGGTAGGTTTAAAATCTTATTTTTTTCTCCATCTCTGCAACTTGTCAGTTTTAATTTTGCTGCACATAATTGTCCTAATTTGAATAAATGATGGGATAGTAGTAAAAAATGAGATCTGGCTGCTGTCAAGAAAAAGTAGTGTGTATTTTAAAAACAAATGTTATTAACGGTGATGATGTGTGATGTGTGATGTATGGAGCATGTCCCGGAAGGTGGTGGCCGTACCTTGGAGGGATGTTACTGTATGTGGCTCTTGGGCAGTGCTACTCTTAGAAAAATTTGAATAAGTACCAGTTATACTACAGTATTATTGTATTTATCTGACACTGGCCAGCATACAAGGTAGGGAATCACATGCAGTTAAGAACTGAAAGGAAAAGGTGGAGAGTCATTGAGCTCTGATCAAGAAGAAGATGGATCAGTCATCCCTGTTTAATTATGTGCACAATCAGCATTGGTAAATGAGAAAAAATAAACACCAGCCAAGGGGGGCAGGGAAAGCAACATTTGCTGCCCATGGGATAATGTATGAGGGTAAAACTCAAGAGGAAGGGGACGTGGGTCTACATTCCACAAACAACCCAGATTTTGATTTTGGTAAAAACATGTCCTCGATCATGAATGAAATAAGTTATTTCTTCTATGGCTGCAACATCTGTTTTAAGGGGCAAATTGAGGTTCGATCGTAAAGAGCGATCCAACCGGAATTTTTACGATTGCCCTGCGGGCGCATGAGCCGCGCCCGTCGTGAACATGCGCCAGCATTTACTACAGGCACCCTGCAGAAAATTTGAACGCCTCTGCCTGTCAATCAGGCAGAGATGTTCGCGGGGTGGATATGCTCCAGTTCCAAGGTGGAAGCATTGCGGGGGCGTGCGTGAATGGGGGGCATGGCACGATCTGGGTGGCTGCATGACGTCACACGCAGCCGCTGCGATTGCTAAAATGGCTGTGGGCCTCCTGCAGGCGCAGTCAGGAGGCGCAACCCTATTTTTAGCGGTCATGCTGAAATTGCAGTGCGACTGCAATTTCAACGTGGTCAGGGGGTGGGGGGGTGCCAGTTAGCATGCTGGGCGGCCCCCAGCATGCGATACTCACTGAATCAGATCCCAAGTGCAGAGAGAGGAGGGGAAGAGGTCTGTTTCCAATTTAGAGCAGTCAAGAATTTTGCTGGTGCCAAAAGGTGCGCGGACAGTTTTCTAGAAAATTTACCATGGCTCTGGATGGGGCAACACAACAAAAACATCCAGGAATCTTTTGGTACTTGAGTTTCTCAAAGAATGCAGGAGACCATGTACAAAGTCCCTCCCAGAAGAGGGCAATAATCGGGCAGATTCACCATATATGTATCATAGTACCGCTGGAGCCGCAACTCTGCCAGCGTTCAGAGGAGGAAGATGTGAACATTTTACCAAGTCTCTCGAGTATAAAGCCAGCGATAATAGATTTGATATGACATCTTTTATTGTGGTTGCAATAAAGCTTTCGGCTGTCCTCAGTCTCCTGTCGTCCCAGGCTTCATCAGCAGGCAATTAAACTGTGGTCGTAACCGCAGGGCAAGCCATTCTGCATGCTGGGCCGCCTTGCCCTGTGATGGGCGGCCCCCAGCATGCCAAAGAAAGTATTGCAGGTTCAGCAATCCTTACTGAATAACCCCTTTTGTGTGTAAATCTGGCTGTTGTGCTAGCCAGTGTCATACCTGAGGGAGAGTGATGTACATCAGTACTGTGATTACCTGTCTCCTGAGCTGTGTAACAAAATGAGTCAGTTCTTTTAAGACTACTTGGACCAATGATATGGCTCTATTGCAACAAAGTACCCATTCACTATTTATTATGTAACTATGACCTAGTGTAATTGTTGAATGACATTATTTTAGTTATTTAACACATACTTATTATGGTCAAATAAATGGCATATTTTTAAATTTAACAGATGTACTTAAGTGGTCGCTGAGTTCTTATATAGATGTATGACATACCTGATGCATGTGCTTAGAAAACTCCTTACTGTATCTACCTCGAAGACATAACTGCCTTTCATACTAGGAGGCCGGAGGCGAGATCGTTGTTGGTGCGACACCACACACACACACACACACACACACACACACACACACACACACACTCTCTCTCTCTCTCTCTCTCTCTCTCTCTCTCTCTCTCTCTCTCTCTCCACTACCAGCAGCACCCAACCACACTCTACTGGGGTGCCGAGATGGGGAGTGGGTGGATATTCTCTGTTTCCTGGCTTGTTAGAGGGCCCTGAGCCAGGTCATCTGCTAAGGGGCACATGATGGTGTATACTTAGTATTTGTGTGCTGCCAACAACTCCCTGAGTCCCAGCCTAAAGAGTGCTGAAATAGACTCGGAAATTAAGTTGTTAATAAACACAAAGATCTCTGTACACAATGTATACACAGTGTAATGTGATGAAGTATCATACACACAAGGGATACTAATTATAAATGCAAATAGCACATTACCCTATTTGTACAGAAAATAATGCAGCCAGTCATTGGGACAGATGTACTAAGCCTTGGAGGGTGATAAAGTGGAGAGAGATGAATTACCAACCAATCAGCTCCTGTCATTTTTAAAACAAAGTTCAGGATGTACCAACCTCTTCCGGCAGGGCCGTAACCAGGTCTGTGCAGAATGCGCACTGCACACAGTGCATTTGTGATGGAAGCGCATTGTGAGCCGTGTCCCTATTGGCTGCCCTGGTTGTGTGAGTCATCCGCTCCTGTGGAGAAGTGTACCGCTGCAGGCAGGGACGCACACGTCTGTGGGGTCAGCGGGTATCCGGGACACTGGGGGGAGAGGCAACTGGCAGCAGCTCTGAAGCGGTAGCGGGTGAGCATTGATGGCGCTGACAGCTTGGGGGGTGCTCACACAACACCTTGCTCAGACACACACACACGCTCCCTCTCATTGTATAAGGGGCTCTGTCTGGCATAATGTACAGATGGAGCCTCCGTTATCTTTGCTGGCTGAGGCATTAAGCGCGATCAGGCGTACGCAACGTTCCTGGGTGAAAGGAGGTTTGCCTAGTCGTAGGGAGGCGCACAGAGCGTTTGGCGTTACCTTTGAGTGTAATACCTGTGATCATCCATCAGATGGCGCTTTTTAAAATCACCATTGCGCATGTGTGTGGTCTCCATTAAAATACAATACTGAACTACAGCGGAAGAACTACTTTACTGGAGCGTCTCATTACGCTACAGTATGTCAAATACAGTATATAGTACAGTATTTAGTATAGTATATACAGATGCAAACGAACATGATAAAGCCACAGTATAGTCCATTGATGTTAGGAATATGTGAGCATCCAAGTCCCGTAGACAAATCTTACAAATAAAAAATAGTAATACAGACGCAAACTAACGTATTACAGGTATGGTCTATTGATGTTAGGGATACTGTATGTGAGTATCCAAATCCTATAGCCATTACCGCATAATCAAAACCAATGGGCTTATGTATCTGTCATGTGGCGATGTGTCTGAGTGGTGAAGTGTGCTGCTTCCCATGCTTAGAGTCCCAGGTTTGATTCCCAAAGTGCGAATGCATGTTAATTTTTTCCTGACACTTTTATAAATTTTTTATTTTTTTATCTATTGTAATATACCTTCACATTCAATAGAAGTGTGCACACAAGTTTTACATAAAGCAGGGCAAAGATGCAGGAGCGTATCTAAAATACACAGCGGCTATGGGGATAAGCGAGCTCAATGCACCGTATGATACACATACAATACAGTAGCAGGACAGACTTGATTGACGTGGCCGTGACCCTGCGCCTCTTGGAAGCCCTCAGCTATGGAGCGAGCGACGGCATCGGTTTTTGCAAGAACCAGGGCAATGCTGAAGGAGCTTCTCAATACCCTAGTTATATTACACAGGAGCAATAGGGATAAGCGAGCTCTATGCACATTATGATACACAAGACTCAATCTCATAGCAAGATGACAAAATGGCTGCCGCCCGTGACCCTGCGCCTCTTGGAAGCCCTCAGCTATGGAGCCAGCGACGGCATTAGTTTTGCAAGAGTCAGGGCAATGCTGAAGGAGCAACTCAATACTCTAGCTAAAATACACAGCGGCAATGAGGTCCCGTAGAATAAGCATTTAAGAAATATAGTGTATACAGATGCAAAACAAAGTGTTTAAGCTACAGTATGGTCCATTGAAGTTAGGGATACAGTACAGTATGTGAGCGGCCAGCTCCCGTAGCCATTAGGGCATTATCAAAAACCAATAAGCAGTGATCCCTTCCCATTGGTTTTGGTGAATGCTGTCACGGGACTTGGACACTCAGTGAACTACAGTATTGCTTTAACACATTACTTGCAACGGTATACTCTTTATTGATTTGTCAACGTCAGTGGACTACAGTATTGCTCTAACACATTAGTTGCGTCTGTATACACTGTTTATTTTATATAGATATATACACTGCTCAAAAAAATAAAGGGAACACTAAAATAACACATCCTAAATCTGAATGAATGAAATATTCTTATTAAATACTTTGTTCTTTCCATAGTTGAATGTGCTGACAACAAAATCACACAAACATTATCAATGGAAATCAAATTTATTAACCCATGGAGGTCTGGATTTGGAGTCACACTCAAAATTAAAGTGGAAAAACACACTACAGGCTGATCCAACTTTGATGTAATGTCCTTAAAACAAGTCAAAATGAGGCTCAGTAGTGTGTGTGGCCTCCACGTGCCTGTATGACCTCCCTACAATGCCTGGGCATGCTCCTGATGAGGTGGCGGATGGTCTCCTGAGGGATCTCCTCCCAGACCTGGACTAAAGCATCCGCCAACTCCTGAACAGTCTGTGGTGGATGGAGCGAGACATGATGTCCCAGATGTGCTCAATTGGATTCAGGTCTGGGGAACGGGTGGGCCAGTCCATAGCATCAATGCCTTGGTCTTGCAGGAACTGCTTACACACTCCAGCCACATGAGGTCTAGCATTGTCTTGCATTAGGAGGAACCCAGGGCCAACCGCACCAGCATATGGTCTCACAAGGGGTCTGAGGATCTCATCTCGGTACCTAATGGCAGTCAGGCTACCTCTGGCGAGCACATGGAGGGCTGTGCGGCCCCCCAAAGAAATGCCACCCCACACCATTACATGACCGGTCATGCTGGAGGATGTTGCAGGCAGCAGAACGTTCTCCTTGGCGTCTCCAGACTCTGTCACGTCTGTCACATGTGCTCAGTGAGAACCTGCTTTCATCTGTGAAGAGCACAGGGCGCCAGTGGCGAATTTGCCAATCTTGGTGTTCTCTGGCAAATGCCAAATGTCCTGCACGGTGTTGGGCTGTAAGCACAACCCCCACCTGTGGTCGTCGGGCCCTCATACCAACCTCATGGAGTCTGTTTCTGATCGTTTGAGTAGACACATGCACATTTGTGGCGTGCTGGAGGTCATTTTGCAGGGCTCTGGCAGTGCTCCTGTTCCTCCTTGCACAAAGGCGGAGGTAGCGGTCCTGCTGCTGGGTTGTTGCCCTCCTACGGCCTCCTCCACGTCTCCTGATGTACTGACCTGTCTCCTAGTAGCGCCTCCATGCTCTGGACACTACGCTGACAGACACAGCAAACCTTCTTGCCACAGCTCGCATTGATGTGCCATCCTGGATGAGCTGCACTACCTGAGCCACTTGTGTGGGTTGTAGGGAGGTCATACAGGCACGTGGAGGCCACACACACTACTGAGCCTCATTTTGTCTTGTTTTAAGGACATTACATCACAGTTGGATCAGCCTGTAGTGTGTTTTTCCACTTTAATTTTGAGTGTGACTCCAAATCCAGACCTCCATGGGTTAATAAATTTGATTTCCATTGATAATTTTTGTGTGATTTTGTTGTCAGCACATTCAACTATGTAAAGAACAAAGTATTTAATAAGAATATTTCATTAATTCAGATCTAGGATGTGTTATTTTAGTGTTCACTTTATTTTTTTGAGCAGTATATATATATATATATATATACACATATATACACTGCTCAAAAAAATAAAGGGAACACTTAAACAACACAATGTAACTCCAAGTCAATCACACTTCTGTGAAATCAAACTGTCCACTTAGGAAGCAACACTGATTGACAATCAATTTCACATGCTGTTGTGCAAACAGGTGGTAATTATAGGCAATTAGCAAGACACCCCCAATAAAGGAGTTGTTCTGCAGGTGGTGACCACAGACCACTTCTCAGCTCCTATGCTTTCTGGCTGATGTTTTGGTCACTTTTGAAAGCTAGCGGTGCTTTCACTCTAGTGGTAGCATGAGACGGAGTCTACAACCTACACAAGTGGCTCAGGTAGTGCAGCTCATCCAGGATGGCACATCAATGCGAGCTGTGGCAAGAAGGTTTGCTGTGTCTGTCAGCGTAGTGTCCAGAGCATGGAGGCGCTACCAGGAGACAGGCCAGTACATTAGGAGACGTGGAGGAGGCCGTAGGAGGGCAACAACCCAGCAGCAGGACTGCTACCTCCTCCTTTGTGCAAGGAGGAACAGGAGGAGCACTGCCAGAGTCCTGCAAAATGACCTCCAGCAAGCCACAAATGTGCATGTGTCTACTCAAACGATCAGAAACAGACTCCATGAGGGTGGTATGAGGGCCCGACGTCCACAGGTGGGGGTTGTGCTTACAGCCCAACACCGTGCAAGACATTTGGCACAGAACACCAAGATTGGCAAATTCGCCACTGGCGCCCTGTGCTCTTCACAGATGAAAGCAGGTTCTCACTGAGCACATGTGACAGAGTCTGGAGATGCGAAGGAGAACGTTCTGCTGCCTGCAACATCCTCCAGCATGACCGGTTTGGCAGTGGGTCAGTAATGGTGTGGGGTGGCATTTCTTTGGGGGGCCGCACAGCCCTCCATGTGCTCGCCAGAGGTAGCCTGACTGCCATTAGGTACCGAGATGAGATCCTCAGACCCCTTGTGAGACCATATGCTGGTGTGGTTGGCCCTGGGTTCCTCCTAATGCAAGACAATGCTAGACCTCATGTGGCTGGAGTGTGTCAGCAGTTCCTGCAAGATGAAGGCATTGATGCTATGGACTGGCCCGCCCGTTCCCCAGACCTGAATCCAATTGAGCACATCTGGGACATGTCTCGCTCCATCCACCAATGCCACGCTGCACCACACACTGTCCAGGAGTTGGCGGATGCTTTAGTCCAGGTCTGGGAGGAGATCCCTCAGGAGACCATCCGCCACCTCATCAGGAGCATGCCCAGGCGTTGTAGGGAGGTCATACAGGCACGTGGAGGCCACACACACTACTGAGCCTCATTTTGACTTGTTTTAAGGACATTACATCAAAGTTGGATCAGCCTGTAGTGTGTTTTTCCACTTTAATTTTGAGTGTGACTGCAAATCCAGACCTCCATGAGTTAATAAATTTGATTTCCATTGATAATTTTTGTGTGATTTTGCTGTCAGCACATTTAACTATGTAAAGAACAAAGTATTTAATAAGAATATTTAATTCATTCAGATCTAGGATGTGTTATTTTAGTGTTCCCTTTATTTTTTTGAGCAGTATATATATATATATATATATATATATATATATATACACACACACACACAGTGGGGCAAAAAAGTATTTGGACAGCCACCGATTGTGCAAGTTGACCCACTTAAAAAGATGAGAGAGGTCTGTAATTTCCATCATAGGTACACTTCAACTGTGAGAGACAGAATCTGAAAGAAAAAAAACAGGAAATCACATTGTATGATTTTTAAACAATTTACTTGTATATTCTTGTGGAAAATAAATATTTGGACACCTACCAAGCAGCAAGATTTCTGTCTCTCACAGACCTGTTACTTCTTTAAGAAGCTCTTCTATCCTCCACTCGTTACCTGTATTAATGGCACCTGTTTGAACTGGTTATCTGTATAAAAGACACCTGTCCACACCCTCAAACAGTCAGACTGCTACCTCTCCACCATGACCAAGACCAGAGAGCTGTCTAAGGACACCAGGGACAAAATTGTAGAGCTGCACAAGGCTGGGATGAGCTACTCGACAATTGGCAAGCAGCTTGGTGAGAAGAGATCAACTGTTGGCGTAATTATTAAAAAATGGAAGAAATACAAGATCACTGTCAATCTCCCTCGATCTGGGGCTCCATGCAAGATATCACCTTGTGGGATATCAATGATCTTGAGAACGGTGAGGAATCAGCCCAGAACTACACGGGGGGGACCTGGTCAATGACCTCAAGAGAGCTGGTACCACAGTCACTAAGGTTACCATTAGTAACACACTACGTCGTCATGGATTGAAATCCTGCAGCGCCCGAAAGGACCCCTGCTTAAACCAGCACATGTCCAGGCCCGTCTAAAGTTTGCCAGTGACCATCTGGATGATCCAGAGGAGGATTGGGAGAATGTAATGTGGTCAGATGAGAGCAAAATTAAACTTTTTGGTATAAACTCCACTCGCCGTGTTTGGAGGGAGAAGAATGATAAATGGCATCCCAAGAACACCATATACACTGTGAAGCATGGGGGTGGAAACATCATGCTTTGGGGCTGCTTTTCTGCAAAGGGGACAGGACGACTGATCCGTATTAAAGAGAGGTTGAATGGGGCCATGTATTGTGAGATTTTGGGCAAAAACCTCCTTCCCTCAGTAAGAGCATTGAAGATGGAACGTGGCTGGTTCTTCCAGCATGCCAATGACCCCAAACACACCGCCCGGGCAACTAAGAAGTGGCTCTATAAGAAGCATTTCAAGGTCCTGGAGTGGCCTAGCCAGTCTCCAGACCTCAACCAAATAGAAAATCTGTGGAGGGAGTTGAAAGTCTGTGTTGCCCGGCGACAACCCCAAAACATGATAGATCTAGAGAAGAAAAACTACAATCCTCAGGCGCTGACAATACACGCTCCCGCAGTTGTATAGAGTCAGGGCTGCTGCTTCACTCACAGAGGTCACTGCACCTCTTTATGTATACCAAGAAAAAAGAAGATAAATGATGCGCTGCCCGACTCAACTATTTATATTTAAAACATTTATTACATGTAATGTATGTAATAAATGTTTTAAATCTAGAGAAGATCTGCATGGAAGAGTGGGTCAAAATACCTGCTACAGTGTGTGCACACCTGGTCAAGAACTACAGGAAACGTTTGACCTCTGTAATTGCTATCTGAGGTTATATTACAAAGTATTGAGTTAAACTTTTTGATTGTCCAAATATTTATTTTCCGCAAAAATATACAAATGAATTGTGTAAAAATCATACAATGTGATTTA
This sequence comes from Pseudophryne corroboree, assembly GCF_028390025.1. NCBI lineage: Eukaryota > Metazoa > Chordata > Amphibia > Anura > Myobatrachidae > Pseudophryne > Pseudophryne corroboree. The sequence continues at coordinate 937,256,813 of NC_086444.1, read as the reverse complement.
CTAGGTTTTTTTTTCCAGATTCGGTCACTCACAGTTGAAGTGTACCTATGATGGAAATTACAGACCTCTCTCATCTTTTTAAGTGGGTCAACTTGCACAATCGGTGGCTGTCCAAATACTTTTTTGCCCCACTGTGTGCATTACATACAGGCCCTCATTCCGAGTCGTTCGCTCGGTATTTTTCTTCGCATCGCAGTGAAATTCCGCTTAGTACGCATGCGCAATATTCGCACTGCGACTGCGCCAAGTAATTTTACAATGGAGATAGTATTTTTACTCACGGCTTTTTCATCGCTCCGGCGAACGTAGTGTGATTGACAGGAAATGGGTGTTACTGGGCGGAAACAGGCCGTTTTATGGGCGTGCGGGAAAAAACGCTACCGTTTCCGGAAAAAACGCAGGAGTGGCCGGGGAAACGGGGGAGTGTCTGGGCGAACGCTGGGTGTGTTTGTGACGTCAAACCAGGAACGACAAGCACTGAACTGATCGCAGATGCCGAGTAAGTGTGGAGCTACTCTGAAACTGCTAAGTAGTTTGTAATCGCAATATTGCGAATACATCGTTCGCAATTTTAAGATGCTAAGATACACTCCCAGTAGGCGGCGGCTTAGCGTGAGCAACTCTGCTAAAATCGCCTTGCGAGCGATCAACTCGGAATGAGGGCCACAATGCAGGTGCCAATGTTTCGTCGCCCGTAGCCCCTTTGTCAAGGTGAATCAAAGAAACTGAACTGTGTCTTACCTTAAGTAGCTGTAGAAGCCCGCCAGTGTGAGACAGAAGGACACCTCCGGCCGCTCCGGCCCCGCCACATCTCCGTGACTTCCGGGTACTGCTGCGTGTGATGTCATGCGTCCTCGCGTCAGGTTGCTATGGAAGCAGCCGGCACTACGGATTGCGCTGGCCGGGGCTGTCAAGTAAATGTGCAGTGATTATAAATGTGACAGAGCCCAATATCCAAATATACATGTATATTATAGTGAATAATATAACATAATTCAATATTGAAGTGCACATGGAGCATGACAAGAGGTTGTAAGGATGCCAAAATACCAGGGGGACTATTAACTGCATAATAAGGGCACCAGGAATGTGAATTCTGGGAGAATAATTGCACCCCTATACGGTACATTAATGTAATGAAATGAGAAAGACACCTCTATTCCTGTGCACTGCATGGAGGTGTCCTTCTTTCTCACACTGGTGGGCTTCTACAGATACTTAAGGTAAGACACAGTTCACTTTTTTTTCTTCATCTTGACAAAGGGGCTACGGGCCCCGAAACATTGGCACCTGCATTGTTTGTAATGCTTTAATACACAAGTTTTTGATCTTAAAAGTCCTGGAGTGCCGCTATTTTCTTGTGTTCCTGTACCCATACCATGTGACGGAAGGCACCTCGGCACCATTGCTGATTGTTTAAGGAGTGCCGGACTAACTACAACTGTGTGTATATATATATATATACTAGGTGCTTCATCGCGCCCTACGGGCGCTCTTCACACCGTCGCAAGGGGCTACGCCCCCTTAACCCTTGCATGCCTTTCTGGGGTTCAATATTTGTATTATATGGAGTATTACCTGCATTCCTTTGTTAGTGGTTAAATATTGCACAATGAAAGGGCGTGCGATGGTGAAGGAGGCGCAGCCCCTTGCGACGGCGTGAACAGCACCTGCAGGGCACAATGTACAGAATGTAGCGGGTGCGGGGGGGACTGCGGATGGGGGAGGGTGTCTGTAGATGCAGCGGGGGGTGGAAGTGGGGGGGGCCCGGATGGGGAAGGGTCGGGAAGTGCTGCGGGTGGGGGAGGGGCAGATGAGTGGGGGCTGCAGATGGGGGAGGGGTCCGGAGGCACTGCAGGTGTGGGAGGGGCAGGGGTGCCACGGGTGGGAGCGGGGCAGGTGTGGGGATGTTGCGGATGGGTGAAGGGTTCCGGAGGTGCTGTGGGATGGGAAGGGGCGGGGGGGGGGGGGGGGGGTAGGGGTCCGCAGGCGTCGTGGGTAGGGGAGGGGCAGGTACGGGTGGTGCGGCGGATGGGGAAGGAGGTCTGGAGGTGCTGCAGGTGGTGGAGGGGCAGGTGCGGGGGTGCCATGGGGGGGGAGGGGGGGGAGGGGGGGGACCGCGGATGGAGGAGGGTGTCTGCAGATGCTGCGGGTGGAGGGGGGCAGGTGTGAGGGGAGACATATATGGGGGGTGGATGGTGGAGGGGGTCTGGAGGTGCTGTGGGTGGTGAAGGGGCGGAGGAGTGGGAGCCGCGGGTGGTGTAGGGAATCTGGAGGCACAGTGTGTGGGGGAGGGGTGGAGTGCCGCATGTGGTGGAGGGGAAGGTGCGGAGGTGTGGTGCATTGGGGAGGGATCTGGAGGCGCTGCGGGTACTGTACCTGCCAAAAAGGTAGTTGGAGGGTATGCAGTGACAGGGCCAGGACAGGGGTGACAGGGTCAGAACAGGGGTAACGGGGCCAGGACAGGGGTGACAGGGTCGGAACAGGGGTGACGGGCCAGGACAGGGGTGATGGGGCCAGGACAGGAGCGACGGGGCCAGGACAGAAATGACAGGGACAGGATAGGGGTGACAGGGCCAGGGTAGGGGCGGCAGGACCAGGACAGGGGTGACAGGGCCAGTATAGGGTTGACAGGGCAAGCACAGGGGCGACAGGGCCAGGATAGGGGTAACAGGGCCAGCATAAGGGTGACAGGGGCAGGATAAGGGTGAAAGGGCCAGGATAAGGATGACAGGGCAAGGCCAGGGTTGACAGGGACATGACAGAACACAGGGCATGGGAGAGATTGGTAATAGGGACAAAACAGTGGTGACAGACAGATGTGTCTTACCGGAGTCACTGCTGCTGGCTGCTGCTGTTCCACTCCAACCTGTTGGGATCTGCTGCTGGTGGAGACTTGGCATGGCTGACTCTCTTAGGCTGGAGTCCTGCTTCCTCTGCCCGTCCACATCCCTCCCCCCCTCCTCAGTCACACACCGCAGACCTCGCGCAGCTGCCGGGCACTGTGGTAAGGGGAGACTGGGAGTGGCTGGTTAGCCCCCAGGAGACGCTGCGGCTGGAGGGAGGAGAGGGTCATAGCATGCACGCGGCGCGGACCTCGCGGCTGCTGGGCACTGTGATAAGGGGAGACTGGGAGTGACTGGTTAGCTCCCAGGAAACGCTGCGGCTGGAGGGAGGAGGGGGTTGGAGCCTGCAAGCAGCTCGGACTTCTGCAGCGCTACCCGCCGGCTAAAGTGTGTGAAGAAGCTGGGCGCACCTCACTGCGGGTGGCAGCGCTGCAGCTAGTGGTGGGGTTGCCGGGGCTGGAGATAACAGAGGCAGTTCGGAACCTGCACAGCGGCAGGTGCCCCACAAAACTGCAGCTAAGAAGCGTGGAGTGTGCCAGAAAGTGACGCTCCTCCGCGCCAGAGAGACCCTGCTGAGTATGCTGATGTGGGGGGTCAAGCACACAGTGAGCCGGTGCCCATCTGTCTGTACGGCATACCCCCTCACACACCCCCATACCTCCCAACTGTCCCGATTTTCGCGGGACAGTCCCATTTTTGGGGGTCTGTCCCGCTGTCCCACCCTCGGGTCGCAGTGTCCCGCGGTGGGGGGGGCAGTTGGAAAGCTCCTGTACTCGCTGTTCTGCTTAGCAGTGCAGCGGTGAATAGTGGAGACAGAGGGAGAGTGGGTATCAGGGGGTACGGATTAAGGGGGGGTTCCAGCAGCAGAGCCGGATTAAGGGGGGGCGCAGGGGGTACGTACCGTTGGCCCCACAGTTTTAGGGGACCCCCCAGCTCGAGTAGCTCTGTCCCAGCTCAGAAGCTCCCCCGTCCTGCCAGCAACAGCGGCAGCATTGTGCTACAGTCAGCACACGCTGCTGCGTATTGGCAGGTCTGTGGTGTTGCAGGGAGGCAGCAGTCTCCCTGCTTTCTTCTGCCTGTGCGGGTGTGTAGGGGGGAGTGACCACCTCCTCTGGATTTAGCCCAAGCTGAGGGGCCAAAATACCATAAAAAAAAAAAATCCCGGAATTTGCATGAGGGGGCGTGGCCTCACGGCCCACGATTAGGCCACGCCCCCAACCCACAGCAGGCACAGCAATGAGATAGGGCTCCCCTGTCTCAAGTGCCCTGGACCCCCCGGACTCATAATCAGCCCCTGGGGGCATGCCAGCAGCTCACAGAGCGCTTGGCATGCCCCCTCACTGACGAAAACGGGGGCCCTCCCATGAAGCCACGCCCCCTTTTTGACGCATGTGTGTCCCTCCTTCTGCCTGAAGAAAGCTCCTGAAGAAAGCTTGGAGGTATGCACCCCTGCCTGTGCCATGCCCATACTATCTGCTTCTGCTCCTAGTCTCCTATAGATTTGGCCAGATCTGTGACTTATTTGACTAACTCCGCCCAGTGTTGTGACTCTGCCCAGCGTTAGCAAATGAGTCACAAAGTCACAGATCTGGGCTATTATATAGGAGATATATATATATATATATATATATATATATATATATATATATTCGCTTACGTCCTAGAGGATGCTGGGGTCCATATTAGTACCATGGGGGTATAGACGGGTCCACCAGGAGCCATTGGCACTGTAAGAGTTTAATAGTGTGGGCTAGCTCCTCCCTCTATGCCCCTCCTACCAGACTCAGTTTCGAAAATGTGCCCGGAGGAGCCGGTCACAGCTAGGCGAGCTCTACAGAGCTTTCTTAGAAAAAGATTATCTTAGAGTTTTTATTTTACAGGGTGGCTGCTGGCAACAGCCTACCTGAATCGAGGGACTGAGGGGGGAGCAGTGTTCGCCCTGCGGGGTCTGAGCCACTGTCTCCGCTGACTGGACACTGAGCTCCAGAGGGTATAGATCGCTCCCCGCCGCAGGGGAATGCTCACCCCAGCAGCATGCCGCCACCCCCTAGCAGAGCTGAAGTGTGACGACTGAGTCACCGGGGGACCCCTAACAAGCGGGGGGTCGGTGTGTAGATGGCGGCATAAGGGTAGGAGTGCAGTACTAACTGTGCTCCCGGACGGCTCAGCGGTACCTGGGTGCGGTTCTGTGAGGGGCGCCCTGAGCCAGCGCCTGACCCTACACTGACCAAAAAAGCCTGTCGGGGTCTGTGGATCTCAGCTAGCACAAACACCTCAGCCAGTATAATCTAAGATGAGCGGGAAGACAGTGCCATTAAGGGGACAGAGCTTTCTCCTCAGAGTGGACCCAGCAGCGTTTCAGCGTCATTTTCCTGCCTGCAGTCGGATGCAAGTGGAAGAACAGTCCCTCCAATGCAACTCCAGCTATCTGTACGGTACCAGGGGGTTGTAGAAGGGAGGGGAGGCTGTGTGTAAAGACTGTGTCACCTATTAAGGGACACAGTGCTGGGTTAGGGTCTCCCTATACCTGTAAAAGCGCTGTGTGTGGGTTAGCTCCAATCTCTGTGTCTCTCTGCCATTCTTGGGGGGAAGAACTTTGCCCTGTACCCTGTGTGTATGTGGGGTGTGTGGAGTGTATTAGCAAACATGTCTAGAGACTCTGTTTTATATGCTGCAGAGGATTTATCTTCTCAGGAAGATCCCATCCCATGTAATCAGGATTGCACTGTTGTAGCGCAGATCGCAGCTAGAGAACCGGAGTGGTTAGCCTCTCTTAGGGGGACTATTTATCAGATTTCTGAGAGGGTTACAAGAACTGAGTATGCAACTCAGGTATTGCAATCCTCTATGGCTGTATTGTCTGATACTGCTCCCTCGGGGTACCCTGCGGTACATTCTCACAAACGTGCACTTGCCAAGATTATGCAGGATGACACGGACACTGATTCTGACACTGCAGACGGTGACGGGGATGTGTCGAGGGGGACGGCATCACTTGCTAAGGGGGTGCAATTGATGATTCAGGCCGTACGGGATGTGTTGCATATTTCTGAGCCTCCTGAGCGGGTTGAGGAGGCCTTTTTCACGGACAGTAAGAAGGCCCCTCTCACCTTCCCAGCATCTAAATAATTAAATGCTATATTTGAAAAAGCCTGGGAAAATCCGGAGAAAAAATTCCAGATCCCTAAAAGGGTCCTGGTTGCTTTTCCCTTCCCAGAAGACGATAGAAAAAAATGGGAGTCTCCACCTATAGTTGACGCCTCTGTCTCCAGGCTGTCAAAACAGGTGGTTTTACCAGTTTCGTGATCTACCACGTTGAAGGACCCAACAGATCATAAGGTGGAAGCTACGCTCAAATCCATATACACGGCTTCAGGGGCTATACTACGGCCTACTATTGCCTGTGCATAGATTTCTAAAGCTATAGCCAGGTGGTCAATCACTCTGTAGGAGGACTTGACTACGATGGATAGAGGTGACGTTGATTTATTTTTACGTAACATTCAGGATTCTGCAGGTTTCCTGGTAGATTGCATGAAGGACCTGGGTTCCATGTCCGTCTCGTCACGCAGGGGTCTCTGGCTGCGCCAATGGTCTGCGGACGCGGAATCCAGGAAGAGTGTGGAGGGCCTACCCTATACAGGTCAGGCTCTGTTTGGGGAGGCACTGGATGCGTGGATTGCCACGGCTACCGTGGGTAAGTCTCCTTTTCTCCCCTCAGCTGCACCGGCTACGAAGAAGCCTTTTACACCTGCCACGTCACAGTCCTTTCGGCCCGCGAGGCCTTGAAAGAACAAGCCTTCTCACACCTTCTTCAGAGGTGGTTGTGCTAAAGGGAAAAAGCCTGCTCCCGCAGGTTCCCAAGACCAGAAGCCTGCTTCTGGTACCTCAAAGTCCTCTGCATGACGGTGGACTGCACAGCCTGGAGGAAGGTCAGGTGGGAGCAAGACTCCGGCATTTCAGCCATGTCTGGGTGTCATCTGGCCTGGACCCTTGGATACAAGATATAGTGTCCAGGGGGTACAGGCTGGAGTTTCAAGCTCTCCCACCTCACCGTTTCTTCAAGTCAGGCTTGCCAGCTTTGCCGGCAGACAGAGCAATTCTTCTGGAAGCTATCCGAAAATTGGTAGTGTCCGAGGTCATTGTTCCAGTTCCGCCTCATCAGTAGAACAAAGGTTACTATTCAAACCTTTTTGTAGTACCGAAGCCGGATGGTTCGGTACGGCCGATTCTGAACTTAAAATCTTTGAACCCTTATCTCAGGGAGTTCAAATTCAAGATGGAGTCTCTGAGAGCTGTCATCTCAGAACTGACGGAGGGGGAGTTCCTGGTGTCTTTGGACATCAAGGATGCATACCTCCACATTCCCATTTGGTCGCCGCATCAGGCATATCTCAGCTTTGCATTCTAGACAATCACTATCAGTTTCAGGCACTGCCGTTCGGTCTCTCCAAGGCACCGAGGGTCTTCACCAAGGTGATGGCAGAGATGATGGTTCTCCGCAAGCAAGGGGTGAACATATTTCCGTATCTGGACGATCTTCTGATCAAGGCGTCGCCCAGGGAGATGTTGTTAAGATCCATTGCTCTCACGACAAATCTGCTCAAGGAGAACGGTTGGATCCTGAACCTTCCAAAGTCTCATCTGGAGCCGACAAGGAGGCTGTCTTTCCTGGGAATGATCCTCGACACGGAGGTGCAGAGGGTGTTTCTACCGGTGGAGAAAGCGTTGGTGATTCAAACAATGGCCTGGGATGTCTTGAAGCCTACCCGGGTATCGGTTCATCAGTGCATCCGCCTTCTGGGGAAGATGGTTGCCTCCTACGAGGCTCTGCAGTACAGAAGGTTTCATGCTCGATCCTTTCAGCTGGATCTCTTGGACCAGTGGTTGGGATCTCATCTACATATGCACCAGAGGATACGTCTGTCAACGAAAGCCAGGATTTCGCTCCTCTGGTAGCTACAACTACCACACCTTCTAGAAGGCCGAAGGTTCGGGGTTCAGCACTGGATCCTTCTAACCATGGATGCAAGTCTGAGAGGTTGGGGAGCAGTCACTCAGAGGGAAACCTTCAAAGGAAGGTGGTCAAATCAAGAATCCCTTCTCCCAATAAACATTCTGGAGCTAAGGGCCGTATACAACGGCCTTCTTCAAGCAGCACACCTTCTACAGTATCGGGCTCTTCAGGTGCAGTCAGACAACGTGACCACAGTGACCTACATAAACCGACAAGGCAGAACGAAGAGCAGGGCTGCAATGTCAGAGGTGTCAAGAATCCTCCTCTGGGCAGAAAGACACGCAGTAGCGATGTCAGCAATCTTCATTCTGGGAGTAGACAACTGGGAAGCAGACTTCCTCAGCAGACACGATCTCCATCCAGGAGAGTGGGGTCTCCATCCGGAGGTGTTCGAGGAGGTAACCGGTTGGTGGGGGGTTCCTCACATAGACATGATGGCCTCCCGCCTCTACAAGAAGCTGCGGGGGTACTGTTCCAGGTCGAGAGACCCGCAGGCAGTGGTGGTGGACGCACTGGTAACACCGTGGGTGTTCGCATCGGTGTATGTGTTCCCTCCACTTCCTCTGATTCCAAAAGTTCTTCAACTTGTAAAAAGAACAAAGGTTCTGGCAATCCTCATTGCTTCGGACTGGCCAAGGAGGACTTGGTACGCGGATCTGCTGGATCTTCTGCTGGAAGATCCAAGGCCCTTACCTCTTCGGTAGGATCTGCTGCTACAGGGGCCGTTCGCTTATCATGACTTACCACAGCTATGTTTGACGGCATGGCGGTTGACCGGCAGATCTTAGCTCGAAAGGGTATTCCGAGCGAGTTTATTCCTACCCTGATACAGGCTAAAAAGGGGATAACGTCTAAACATTACCATCACATTTGTAAAAAATATGTGTCTTGGTGTGAATCCAAGAAATTTCCTGCGGTGGAGTTTCATCTTGGACATTTTCTTCTTATCCTGCAAGCAGGTGTGGATATGGGCTTGAGATTGGGCTCCATCAAGGTCCAGATATCAGCTTTGTCCATTTTCTTCCAAAAACAATTGGCTGTCCTCCCTGAGGTTCAGACCTTTTTGAAAGGGGTTCTGCACATCCAGCCTCCCTTTGTGGTGCCAACGGCACCCTGGGATCTGGATGTGGTATTGCAGTTCCTACAATCGGATTGGTTTGAGCCTCTACAGGAGGCTGAAATCAAATTTCTCACGTGGAAGGCGGTCACTGTGTTGGCCTTAGCTTCTGCTCGACGCATTTCGGAATTGGGGGCTTTGTTCTGTAAAAGTCCCTATCTGGTCTTCCATGAAGATAGGACGGAACTCAGGACTCGTCCGCAGTTTCTGCCTAAGGTTGTACCAGCTTTTCATATCAACCAATCTATTGTGGTGCCAGTGGCTACTGACTCCTCAATTGCTTCAAAGGCCTTGGATGTTGTGAGGGCTTTGAAGATTTATGTGAAGAGGACGGCTCGTCATAGAAAAACTGACTCTCTGTTTGTCCTCTAGGATCCCAAGAATATTGGGTGTCCTGCTTCTAAGCAGTCGATTTCACGCTGGATCAGGTTCACCATCCAGCATGCTTATTCTACGGCAGGATTGCCATGTCCAAAATCTGTAAAGGGCCACTCTACTCGTAAGGTGGACTCTTCCTGGGCGGCTGCCCGGGGTGTCTCGGCTATACAGCTTTGCCGAGCAGCTACTTGGTCTGGGTCGAACACGTTTGCTAAGTTTTAGAAGTTCGATACTTTGGCCTCTGAGGACCTCAAGTTTGGTCAAGCAGTTTTGTAGGAGCCTCCGCGCTCTCCCTCCCGTTCTGGGAGCTTTGGTACATCCCCATGGTACTAATATGGACCCCAGCATCCTCTAGGACGTAATAGTAAATAGGATTTTAATTACCTACCGGTAAATCATTTTCTCGTAGTCCGTAGAGGATGCTGGGCGCCCGCCCAGCGCTTTGTTTTCCTGCATTGGTTATATTATTCAGTACTGCCTGGTTCCTAGGTAAGTTCTGCGTTTTTTGCTGTTTCAGTACTGTTTCAGCTGTTGCTGAGTTTTCCGGCATGTTGGCCGGATTTGCCTGTTGTGTGAGCTGGTATGAATCTCGCCACTATCTGTGTATTTCCTTCTCTCGAAGTATGTCATCTCCTCGGGCACAGTTTCTAGAATGAGTCTGGTAGGAGGGGCATAGAGGGAGGAGCCAGCCCACACTATTAAACTCTTAAAGTGCCAATGGCTCCTGGTGGACCCGTCTATACCCCCATGTTACTAATATGGACCCCAGCATCCTCTACGGACTACGAGAAAAGGATTTACCGGTAAGTAATTAAAATCCTATTATTGCCTATGGGACTTGGCCGCTTACATACAGTAACACGGCGATGGACAAGTGCTTTAACACGTTCCTTCGCGTCTGTTTAAACTATTTTTTTTTATTGACTTTCTCCGTCTGACCATTGGTCTGTGTACAGTATACAGTAATATCACCGTCGTCACTGACCGTTTGCCAGAGCTTGTAGATAAATCCGTCGCTATTTGCTCTAAAGTACTGGTTTAGTGGAGCATTAGCCACCCAGTGGTGGAGATATGTATTGCATTCTGAGTATGTAGTCGTGCCTCAACGCGCCTGTCTGTGCTTACACTCAACAACCTAAGCTATCGCCTAGGTGTGACTAAACCTCCATTTAGGCGGAGAAATGGCAAAGATGAGGGAGGCTCCATCTGTATAAGTGGCTCTCCCTGTGTGGTGTAATGTGTATAAGGGCTCTTCCTGTGCAGTGCAACGCGTTTAAGGGGCTCTTACTGTGGTTTAACATGTATAAGGGGCTCTTACTGTGTGCTGTAGCGTGTATAAGGGGCTCTCACTGTGTGGAGTAATGTGTATACGGGGATCTTACTGTGCAGTGTAACATGTATAAAGGGCTCTTACTGTAGTGTAATGTGTATAAGGGGTACTACTGTGTGGTGAAATTTGAATAATAGACACTAGTGTGCTTGGTGCTATTAAGTGGCCACGCTTCTTACCAGTGAAGCCACGCCCTTATATTTTTGGCGCACTGTCCCTAATTTAACTACTATGAAAGGGGGAGGGTAACAATGCTTTTTCTGGCACAGGGCACCAAAATGTCTGTTTTGCGGCACATCCTGCCATACATCACACCGACACTAATTGTATATGCTACCCTTTGAGATGGCTGCCGGTCCCTGGACTTCTGGGATTCCACCTGCGCAAGCGCAGTGATGTGGCAGCTACGGGGTGTGCTGGGAGGTAACCGATCGACAGCTGCCCCACCAGTTGTGACAGTACTGATGAATATGGAAGCCCATTAGGCAGCTGGCGTTACATTGGAAACCCAGAGGCTGTGCTTTGGTACATATGAAAAATGCGGTAAAACTCCAAAAATCGTGTTTTTACCTTATTTTGCCACCAATCGCCTGTAACATGGCAGGAGCTGAGTAGCTGGTACTTTATCACTTTCCTCGACTTAATACATCTCCAATGACTCTTCTCTCACTAACTATAAATAATAACATTGGAATCCATACATTGGAATACATGTATTTTACATGCTCATTCTAGCTTAAGTTCAAACAAAATTTATAAAGAAAATCATTGAAAACACTTATATAATGAAATGCAGCCCTATGATAGAACCCACCTGTGTAACATTACCACGGCCACAACTGGTGGGGGAAAGCCGCCGTCCCTGCTCTGCTGCACTGGTGAGCTCCGGAGATCTGGTGAACAAACCAGCATACCCATATGTAGAGGCGCCGCTTCACACACATGCTATCCACTGCCGGCGCCGTTTCAGAAACTGAGAGGAGGGGAGCCCTAACTGACCAAGCAGATCAGCACTGCAAGTCCAAAAATGTAGGAACAGGCGCACAGCTATACACGTACAGTATGCGTGTGTGTGTGTGTGTGCTGGAGCATTGCAGTGTACTGTAACCCGATGGGTGGGTGGGTTGGTAGCTAGAGCAGTTCAGTGTTATCTGGTGCATTTGTATTTACTGGAGCATTGCAGTGTAACCCAGTGTTTGTCTGTTGCAGCAGTGCACTGCCTCCTTACTGATGGTGCAGTGCAGCACTGTATGTCCTGCCTGTTGCTGCCAGCGCCTGTCACACTTAACACAGGCAGAGCCGGAAGACACAGTGCAGCAACAGCGGAACCGCCGATCTGTCTACTGTGATCAGCATCAGCATGAAGAGCAGCTCCCCCCTCCCTGCCTCCATACTGATGGTGCAGTGCAGCACTGTATGTCCTGCCTGTTGCTGCCAGCGCCTGTCACCATAGGTGTGCGCAGGGGGGGTGCCTGGTGCACACAGGCACCCCCTAATGTCCAGCACCCCGATCTCACATGCCTGATGCAGCGATGGCAAAACAGGCTGATTACTGTCCCCTCTGCGCTGCACCCTGTCTGGACTGCATTACTGACCGGACGCCGGGGTTAATCAAGGGTGCCACTGCCACTGGCTTTCAAACTCCTGGCTCCATCTCCATGTACAAAAACTGCGTGATGTGACGTGATGACGTCATGCTGCTCGCACGCCCACCCGTCACACCCGCCACACGCCCACCTCTCTCCTTCTATTCTATGCCAACGCCAGCCACTGATGAGGATCACCATGCAGCCAGCGTTCCTCTTAGGAAGACAAATTCAATACTGGCGGGCGGTCGGCAGCAACACTGACACGTCACTCGTTTTTCCAGCAGCAGCAATACTAGTCTGCGACTGTCAGTGTCAGTGAGTGACTGACTTGTAAGTAAGCTGCTGCAGCTTGCAGGGGAAAGAGAGGGGAAGCCAGACCAGGCTGAGGAGGAGCAGTGTAATTGCAGTGAGTGCCATCAGGGGTGTTTGTTTGGCGCACACCACAACATCTGACAATGCATCTTCATTACTAGGATTGGTACAAGGGTGGATATTTTATATTGCGTTGACCATCAATAGATGGTGCTAGACACGCCCAAAAGGCGGTGCTAGACACACCCCTCCGACGGTGCACCCCCTAATAAAATGTGCTGCGCACGCCTATGCCTGTCACACTTAACACAGGCAGAGCCGGAAGACACAGTGCAGCAACAGCGGAACCGCCGATCTGTCTACTGTGATCAGCATCAGCGTACATGGAGGAGGGGGAGAGCGGAAGACAGTGCAGCAGCAGCGGAACAGCAGATCTGTCTACTGTGATCTAGGTACAGGGAGGAGTGTGTGCCATGTCCCCCCCTCCCCTTCTAGCTTAAGTGTGTGCCATGTCCCCCCCATCCAAGCTGAAGTGTGTGCCATGTCTCCTCCCCTCACCTCATAGCTTAAGTGTGTGTGTGTGTGTGCCATGTCACCCCCCTCCCCTCCAAGCTAAAGTGTGTGCCGTGACACCTCCCTCGGGATCAGTATTAAATGCCGCCGGCCGGAATACCGGCGGTCGAAGTACCGACGCCAGAATCCCGACCACACAATCCCGACGGGTGGCGAGCGGAACGCAGCCCCTTGCGGGCTCGCTTCACTCGCCACGCTGCGGGCACGGTGCCTCGCTACGCTCGGCACACTATTATATTCTCCCTCTATGGGTGTCGTGGACACCCACGGAGGGAGAATATGTCGGGATTGTGGCGGTCGGGATTCCGGCGTCGGTATTTCGACCGCCGGGATTCCGGCCGGCGGCATCTTGACCACATCCCCCTCCCTCCCCTCCAAGCTAAAGTGTGTGCCATGTCACGCCCCTGCCCTCCTAGCTAAAGTGTGTGCCATGTCACGCCCCTCCCCTCCTAGCTAAAGTGTGTGCCATGTTACCACCCTCTGCTCCAAGCTAAAGTGTGTGCCATGACACCCCCCCTCCCCTCCAAGCTAAAGTGTGTGCCATGACACCCCCCTCCCCTCCTAGCTCAAGTGTGTGCCATGTCACCCCTCTCCTCTCCTAGCTAAAGTGTGTGCCATGTAACCCCTCTCCGCTCCAAGCTAAAGTATGTGCCATGACACCCCCCTCCCCTCCTAGCTCAAGTGTGTGCCATGTCACCCCTCTCCTCTCCTAGCTAAAGTGTGTGCCATGTAACCCCTCTCCGCTCCAAGCTAAAGTGTGTGCCTTGTCACCCCTCTCCGCTCCAAGCTAAAGTGTGTGCCATGTCACCCCTCTCCGCCCCAAGCTAAAGTGTGTGCCATGTCACCCCTCTCCGCCCCAAGCTAAAGAGTGTGCCATGACACCCCCCTCCTCTCCTAGCTAAAGTGTGTGCCATGTAACCCCTCTCCGCTCCAAGCTAAAGTGTGTGCCTTGTCACCCCTCTCCGCTCCAAGCTAAAGTGTGTGCCTTGTCACCCCTCTCCGCTCCAAGCTAAAGTGTGTGCCATGTCACCCCTCTCCGCTCCAAGCTAAAGAGTGTACCATGACACCCCCCTCCTCTCCTAGCTAAAGTGTGTGCCATGTCCCCCCCTCCCCTCCAAGCTAAAGTGTGTGCCATGTCACCCCTCTCCGCCAAGCTAAAGTGTGTGCCATGTCACCCCTCTCCGCCCCAAGCTAAAGAGTGTGCCATGACACCCCCCTCCTCTCCTAGCTAAAGTGTGTGCCATGTCACCCCTCTCCGCTCCAAGCTAAAGTGTGTGCCATGTCACCCCTCTCCGCCCCAAGCTAAAGTGTGTGCCATGTCACCCCTCTCCGCCCCAAGCTAAAGAGTGTGCCATGACACCCCCCTCCTCTCCTAGCTAAAGTGTGTGCCATGTAACCCCTCTCCGCTCCAAGCTAAAGTGTGTGCCTTGTCACCCCTCTCCGCTCCAAGCTAAAGTGTGTGCCTTGTCACCCCTCTCCGCTCCATGCTAAAGTGTGTGCCATGTCACCCCTCTCCGCTCCAAGCTAAAGAGTGTACCATGACACCCCCCTCCTCTCCTAGCTAAAGTGTGTGCCATGTCACCCCTCTCCGCTCCAAGCTAAAGAGTGTACCATGACACCCCCCTCCTCTCCTAGCTAAAGTGTGTGCCTTGTCACCCCTCTCCGCTCCAAGCTAAAGTGTGTGCCATGTCACCCCTCTCCGCTCCAAGCTAAAGTGTGTGCCATGACACCCCCCCTCCTCTCCTAGCTAAAGTGTGTGCCATGTCCCCCCCTCCCCTCCAAGCTAAAGTGTGTACCATGTCACCACCTTCCCCTCCTAGCTAAAGTGTGTGCCATGTCACCCCTCTCCTGTCCTAGCTAAAGTGTGTACCATGTCACCACCTTCCCCTCCTAGCTAAAGTGTGTGCCATGTCACCCCCCTCCTGTCCTAGCTAAAGTGTGTGCCATGTCACCCCTCTCCGCTCCAATCTAAAGTGTGTGCCATGTCACCCCCTCCCCTCCAAGCTAAAGTGTGTACCATGTCCCCCCTCCTCTCCTAGCTAAAGTGTGTGCCATGTCACCACCCCCTCCAAACTAAAGTGTGTGCCATGCCCCCCCTCAAAGCTGAAGTGTGTGTATGCCATGTCCCACCCCTCCAAGCTGAAGTGTGTGTGTGTGCGTGTGTGCGCGCCATGTCTCCCCCCCACCCCCCACCCCCCCACCACCCTCCAAGCTAAAGTGTGTGTGTCTCCTCTTGTCACCATGTTCCCCTGGTCCCAGTTGTATATCACCATGGGGCCGATGTATTAAGCCTACAGAAGGCATAAAGAAGTAATAAAACGGTGATAAGTGCAAGGTGATAATGCACCAGCCAATCAGCTCCAATATGTAAATTGACAGTTATGAGCTGATTGGCTGGTGCATCGCATTTATCACCGCTTCATCACTTGTTTATGCCTTCTCCAGGCTTAATACATCTGCCCCCATGTCCCCCCTAAACAGTGACAGCTCAACGCCCATTTGAGTGGAGTGGCGGGACACAGGACTGATCTGGAAGGAGACCCCCAGGCATATAAAGATGGAATCCAGACCCAGCCCACAGACAAGAGCTTTGCCGGTGGTGAGCGGAGGTTAACAATCAGTGCATGTGCTCACTCACATCTATCCCTCTGGAGCTTTTACCGAGAAGGCACGTTCCCTGGACTAGGGGGCACCTGCCAAAATCTTGCCTAGGGCACCAAATTGGTTAGGGCACAGGCAGCAGCGCGCCGGCAACATGAATAGCGGTGCCCCCAGAAATGTGATTAACATGCGCTGCCTGCCCAATGAAACCAGAAACCACACTATCAGCTCCGAGTCCTGTTCCGCACTATCACTGATAGAGACCCACGTGTGACAGACTGCTGCCTCTTCCTGAAGAAGTGAGGAGGCGCTGCACATATCTGGTAAGGGACCGTTTGGGAGGGGGGTTGGGGGGATTTAGAGCATTTGTATATTCTAATAAAGCTATTTTTTTAGGCCCCTGTCCTCACCCTCTCTGTAACTCCCCCCTCAGTACCACTGCCCTTAGGGTGTGTACACAGGAAGAGGCGGTCGCTGGGTGGGAGGGGGCGGAACGGTGGCATTTGGCCATTTCGTGGGCGCGGTCTGGCCAATGCAGGCGTGGCCGGACCATGCGGGGAGCGGCCCGCAGCGGCTGCGTGACGTCATACGCAGCCACTGTGAGCCGGGGAGCGACGAGTAGCTCCTGGCCAGCACGCTAAAGCTGCGCTGGTCGGGAGCTACTCTTCAAGTGCAAAGGCATCGCCGCTGTGCGATGCCTTTACACTACTGCGGGGGTAGGGGGCGGCACTGACATGCGGGGCGGAGTAGCCCTGTGCTGGGCTTCCCCCCGCATGTCAGCGTGAATGATCGTAGCTGTGCTAAATTTAGCACAGCTATGATCATCTCGGAATGAGGGGCTATGGGGGTCATTCCGAGTTGATCGTTCGCTAGCAGTTTTTAGCAGCCGTGCAAATGCTATGCCGCCGTCCACTGGGAGTGTATTTTAGCTTAGCAGAAGTGCGAACGGTTGTATCGCAGAGCAGCTACAAAGTTTTTTTGTGCAGTTTCAGAGTAGCTCAAAACCTACTCAGCGCTTGCGATCACTTCAGACTGTTCAGGTCCTGTTTTGACGTCACACGTTCGCCCAGCTACGCCTGCGTTTTTCCGAACACTCCCTGAAAACTGTCAGTTGACAATCAGAAACGCCCACTTCATGTCAATCACTCTGCAGCCACCAGTGCGACTGAAATGCTTCGCTAGACCCTGTGCAAAACTACATCGTTCGTTGTGCCCGTACGACGCGCGTGCGCATTGCACCGCATACTCATGCGCAGAACTGCCGTTTTTAAGCCTGATCACTGCGCTGCAAACAAATGCAGCTAGTGATGAACTCGGAATGACCCCCTATGTACAGTGTAATGTGAATAAGATTGTGCTACAGTGTGGCTTAATTTAATTTGGAGGTACTGTAGTACAGTGCTATTGTGTGTCCATACCCCCTCCTTGTGAGACCACACCCCTCTTTTGTGACTCATGCTGTCCCTTTATGAGCTAAGGGAGGGAGGGCGCAATTTTATAGTTTGCAGGAGGGCACCGAACATCCTTGCGTCGGCCCTGGTCCTTCCCCCCCCCCACCCCCCGCATGTTTAGGTTTGCCCTAAGCTGCTAAGGCAGATGGCTACCCACCATCTTTTAACTCACAGCGGCTGCGTGTGACGTTAGGCAGCCACTGCAGCCCGCCCTGGAAATGGTCTGGGCACGCCTGCGTTGTCTGGACTGCACTCCTCCAATGCCCCCTCCCACCCAGCAAAAGCCTCTGCCTTTCAATTAGGCAGAAGCGTTCGCAAATGTGAGATGCCGTTTCATCTTACAGTTTGTGCATGCGCACACTGCACTGGGCATCAGCATGCAAACGCTGCTGCAGCAGAAGCTGGGAGGAGGGACACTTATGCGTGCCGAAGGGCCCATTTTCACTTCTGTGACTGCTGGCATGCCCCCTGTCCCTCTCTCCAGGTGAATATATTCACCGCTGCTCTACCCGCTGTAGTGAGAGGGTCTCCCAACTGCCCACCGTGGGATACTGCGACCTGCGGGTGGGACAGCGGGACTGTCCCGCGTAAATCGGGACAGTTGGGAGGCATGTGATGTTTATGCACGTTACTTTGGACTGTGGGAGGAGAAGGAGTGGATCACCCTGACAGCTTACTGGTTAGTGACACTCATCCGTCACATGGCAGATACCAGAGCGGCCACACCATAGGTAATGTGGATCAGCTTACTGGCCCGTTCCACCATCCGTAAACTACTGACAGTCTGTGGACTTATATTAAATTGTGTGTGTGTAAAACTGTAAGCCTCCAACAAGATAAACATAATAGAAGGATGAATTATAATTTCAACGTTTATTAATGTATTATATGCTTAGGTAGCCAGTTTATAAATAAAAAAAATAGAAACAGTGGTTAACATCGGTCTCACAGTACCAATGTTTAGGTCTAAACAATGTTTTGTAACCAATGTTGACAAACATCATTTAACCAATGTTTTCTTTCGATGTCCCATCTCTACCCCTTGGTAATCCATTGAATAGTTTGCAGCCATTGATGGTCACTGGCCAGCTTACCATCGGTGGCAACCATCTATGGTAAACATATTGATGGCCATCCCTAGTGTGTGCAACTGGTCCATGCTGCTTCCGGGTATCAGGGAGGGTGGGCGTGTCCAGTGCTTGCGCTGGAGCCGCCACCTGGTAGTATTCAGCAAACCCTGCCAGGAGTATGCAGCAAGCCCAACTCTCACCCATTTGGGTGCTCGCTGTCTGCCGGAAATTACCTCCATACAGCCTTGTTGGCGGGACCCCTGGTATATGTTGCTTAGTGCAGTGGTTCTCAACCTCGGTCCTCAAGTACCCCCAACAGTTCATGTTTTCCAGGTCACCCAGCAGTTGAACAGGTGTATTCATTACTCACTGACACATTATAAAAGACCCACAGGCAATCCTGTGAGGAGACCTGGAAAACATGAACTGTTGGGGGTACTTGAGGACCGAGGTTGAGAACCACTGGCTTAGTGGTAAATCCGCTATTGCATCATACACTCACAATAACACATCATATCACAAATACCACACTCGGAGTCCAAGATTATATTTCCCAGGTACCTCAGCACCCCCTCAAATCCTGAAGCCGGGGCACATGACAGCCCCCTTAGTTACAACCCTGCCCATAAGAGAATTGTGTCATGACAATGTTATCCTACGAAATCACAAACAAGAAAGCAGAATAGATGCCCATTACTTGGTATAACAGCAGTGATAAGTACAGGCTGACAGGGACAGTGGGGGTAATTCCAAGTTGATCGCAGCAGGATTTTTGTTTGCAATTGAGCAAAACCATGTGCACTGCAGGGGAGGCAGATATAACATGTGCAGAAAGAGTTAGATTTGGGTGGGTTATTTTATTTCTGTGCAGGGTAAATACTGGCTGCTTTATTTTTACACTGCAAATTAGATTGCAGATTGAACGGGTTCAGTATGGTATGCCGGCGGTCGGGCTCCCGGCGACCAGCATACCGGCGCCGGGAGCCCGACCGCCGGCTTACCGACAGTGTGGCGAGCGCAAATGAGCCCCTTGCAGGCTCGCTGCGCTCGCCACGCTACGGGCACGGTGGCGCGCTACGCTACGCGCGCCACGTTATTTTATTCTCCCTCCAGGGGGGTCGTGGACCCCCACGAGGGAGAATAAGTGTCGGTATGCCGGCTGTCGGGATTCCGGCGCCGGTATACTGTGCGCCGGGATCCCGTCAGTCGGCATACTGAAGACCACCCGATTGAACACACCCCACCCAAATCTAACTCTCTCTGCACATGTTACATCTGCCTCCCCTGCAGTGCACATGGTTTTGCCCAATTGCTTACAAAAATCCTGCTGCGATCAACTTGGAATTACCCCCAGTGTGCAAACAGTCAATCAGAAGTGGCTAGATAGTGCTTCTAGTTTTCCTATAGTCACCCTCATCAGGTCATATATCTGTCAGCTGTTACACTGGTCTTGGCAAACAGTGCCGTAACTAGACATTTTAGCGCTGTGTGCAAGAAACAGCATCAGCGCCCCCCCCCCCCTATTTAAAATAGAGCCAGTGCACGCCTACGGCGTGCGCCAAAAATATAGGGGTGTGGCTTCATGAGGAAGGGGTGTGGCCACAAAGTAATACAAATTCATATTACACTGCACAGTAGTGCCACTACACCAGATAGAGCCCCTTTTACACATTAAGGCAGACAGTCACACAGCGCACACAGTCTCAGTCACACAGTGCATGTTCCAGTCATACAGTGCATGTTCCAGTAACACAGCGGACGCTTCCCAGTCACACAACGCACGTGTCTCAGTCACACAGCACACGCGTCCCAATCGCACTGTGCATGCTTCCCAGTCACACAACTAACATATCCCAGTCACACAGCGCACATGTCCCAGTCACGCAGAGCAATTATCCCAGTCACACAGCGCACTTATCCCAGTCACACAGCGCATGTCTCACTCACACAGCGCACATGTCCCAGTCACACAGCGCATGTCTCACTCACACAGCGCACATGTCCCAGTCACACAGCGCATGTCTCACTCACACAGCGCACATGTCCCAGTCACACAGCGCATGTCTCACTCACACAGCGCACATGTCCCAGTCACACAGCGCATGTCTCACTCACACAGCGCACATGTCCCAGTCACACAGCGCATGTCTCACTCACACAGCGCACATGTCCCAGTCACACAGCGCATGTCTCACTCACACAGCGCACATGTCCCAGTCACACAGCGCATGTCTCACTCACACAGCGCATATGTCCCAGTTACACAGCGCACGTGTCCCCAGTCACACAGCGCACATGTCCCCAGCCACACAGCGCACGGATCCCAATCGCACAGTGCATGCGTCCCAGTCACACAGCTCACGCGTCTCCAGTCACACAGCACACGCGTCCCCAGTCACACAGTGCATGCGTCCCCGTCACACAGCGCACGTATCCCAGTCACACAGCGCACGTATCCCAGTCACACAGCACACGCGTCCCAATCGCACAGTGCATGCTTCCCAGTCACACAACTCACATATCCCAGTCACACAGCGCACATGTCCCAGTCACACAGAGCAATTATCCCAGTCACACAGCGCATGTCTCACTCACACAGCGCACGCGTCTCCAGTCACACAGCGCACACGTCCCCAGTCACACAGAGCAATTATCCCAGTCACACAGCGCACATGTCCCAGTCACACAGAGCAATTATCCCAGTCACACAGCGCATGTCTCACTCACACAGCGCACGCGTCTCCAGTCACACAGCGCACACGTCCCCAGTCACACAGAGCAATTATCCCAGTCACACAGCGCACATGTCCCAGTCACACAGAGCAATTATCCCAGTCACACAGCGCACTTATCCCAGTCACACAGCGCATGTCTCACTCACACAGCGCACGCGTCTCCAGTCACACAGCGCACACGCCAGTCACACAGCGCACACGTTCCAGTTGCACCTGTCCAAGTTGGACAGCACAAGCGTCGTGATTCTTAGCGTTCAGAGGTGCAGAACAGGGTTGGAGTAGTAGAACAGCATACAGCTGAGTGTACCTTGCAGTGCCCGGTATATCAGGATGCTCACTGTAGCCCCTTTGATGTGGGTGTGCACGGTGCTGCCGGCTACAGACAGCCAGGAGGAAGCAAGATCACGTGACCGCCTGGGTCCGGGTGCACTGTGCGAGGCTTGGAACGCACAGCCAGGATGTCAGTTGGGATGCACAGGCTGCAAGCGCCGCTGTGTTTCCCATCACGGTGTGCACGGTGCTGCCGGCGACAGACAGCCAGGAGCAAGCAAGATCACGTGAGCGCCTGGGTCCGGATGCGCAGTGCGAGGCTTGGAACGCACATCCAGGAAGTCAGTTGGAACGCACAGGCTGCGAACGCCACTGTGTTTCCCATCACACTGGCGGCTTACGGGTGCCGGCGGCGTTGAGCGCATCCCCATTGTAGTCACAATGGGGATGCGATCAGTTGCGCCTTCAGGGCGACTGCGCTGTTTGCCAAGCACCGCTGGCACACACGTAGTTACGGCCCTGTTGACAAAGGTCCTGTGGGGGACCGAAACGTTGACCCTGAACATGCTGTCATCACTGACATGAGGTTGGATTAAAATTACTTTCATTATTAAGAAGTTTGGTGAGTGCATCCTTTTCTACATGCATATATATATATATATATATATATGTGCAGTGGTCGAAGTGGGGCGGTATACGGCGGTATGGTATAACGCCACTTCTTCCACTGACCTGGAAATGAGCCCATGAAAGTGCAGCAGGAGGCGAGGGAAGTGGCCATCCTGCTGTACATGGTGCTCCCCGTCCCTGCGCGGCGGCCGGCGGCTGTGTAGAGCGCTGTATTAGCTCACAGCCACTCACCGCCGCCAGCCGCCCGCGCATGCCACTCACCAGCCGCCCCCCGCCGCTCCCGCTCACAAGCTGCCCGCCGCCAGCCTCCCGGCGCCAGCCACTAGCCGCCCGACGTTGCCAGCAGCCAAACCGCTCACTGCTGCCAGCAACAAATAAGGTAATGTCCCCTGCTGTCACTGTCGTCACTGTCCCTGTCATCACTGTCCCTGTCGTCACTCTCCCTGTCGTCACCCTCCCTGTCGTCACTCTCCCTGTCGTCACTCTTCCTGTCGTCACTGACGTCACTCTCCCTGTCGTCACTCTCCCTGTCGTCACTGTCGTCACTCTCCCTGTCGTCACTGTCGTCACTCTCCCTGTCGTCACTGTCGTCACTCTCCCTGTCGTCACTCGCTCCCTGTCGTTACTCTCTCCCTGTCATCGCTCTCTCTCCCCCTGTATATATATTAGAGATGAGCGCCGGAAATTTTTCGGGTTTTGTGTTTTGGTTTTGGGTTCGGTTCCGCGGCCGTGTTTTGGGTTCGACCGCGTTTTGGCAAAACCTCACCGAATTTTTTTTGTCGGATTCGGGTGTGTTTTGGATTCGGGTGTTTTTTTCCAAAAAACCTAAAAAACAGCTTAAATCATAGAATTTGGCGGTCATTTTGATCCCAAAGTATTATTAACCTCAAAAACCATAATTTCCACTCATTTTCAGTCTATTCTGAATACCTCACACCTCACAATATTATTTTTAGTCCTAAAATTTGCACCGAGGTCGCTGTGTGAGTAAGATAAGCGACCCTAGTGGCCGACACAAACACCGGGCCCATCTAGGAGTGGCACTGCAGTGTCACGCAGGATGGCCCTTCCAAAAAACCCTCCCCAAACAGCACATGACGCAAAGAAAAAAAGAGGCGCAATGAGGTAGCTGTGTGAGTAAGATTAGCGACCCTAGTGGCCGACACAAACACCGGGCCCATCTAGGAGTGGCACTGCAGTGTCACGCAGGATGTCCCTTCCAAAAAACCCTCCCCAAACAGCACATGACGCAAAGAAAAAAAGAGGCGCAATGAGGTAGCTGTGTGAGTAAGATAAGCGACCCTAGTGGCCGACACAAACACCGGGCCCATCTAGGAGTGTCACTGCAGTGTCACGCAGGATGTCCCTTCCAAAAAACCCTCCCCAAACAGCACATGACGCAAAGAAAAAAAGAGGCGCAATGAGGTAGCTGTGTGAGTAAGATAAGCGACCCTAGTGGCCGACACAAACACCGGGCCCATCTAGGAGTGGCACTGCAGTGTCACGCAGGATGTCCCTTCCAAAAAACCCTCCCCAAACAGCACATGACGCAAAGAAAAAGAAAAGAAAAAAGAGGTGCAAGATGGAATTGTCCTTGGGCCCTCCCACCCACCCTTATGTTGTATAAACAAAACAGGACATGCACACTTTAACCAACCCATCATTTCAGTGACAGGGTCTGCCACACGACTGTGACTGATATGACGGGTTGGTTTGGACCCCCCCCAAAAAAGAAGCAATTAATCTCTCCTTGCACAAACTGGCTCTACAGAGGCAAGATGTCCACCTCATCATCACCCTCCGATATATCACCGTGTACATCCCCCTCCTCACAGATTATCAATTCGTCCCCACTGGAATCCACCATCTCAGCTCCCTGTGTACTTTGTGGAGGCAATTGCTGCTGGTCAATGTCTCCGCGGAGGAATTGATTATAATTCATTTTAATGAACATCATCTTCTCCACATTTTCTGGATGTAACCTCGTACGCCGATTGCTGACAAGGTGAGCGGCGGCACTAAACACTCTTTCGGAGTACACACTTGTGGGAGGGCAACTTAGGTAGAATAAAGCCAGTTTGTGCAAGGGCCTCCAAATTGCCTCTTTTTCCTGCCAGTATAAGTACGGACTGTGTGACGTGCCTACTTGGATGCGGTCACTCATATAATCCTCCACCATTCTATCAATGTTGAGAGAATCATATGCAGTGACAGTAGACGACATGTCCGTAATCGTTGTCAGGTCCTTCAGTCCGGACCAGATGTCAGCATCAGCAGTCGCTCCAGACTGCCCTGCATCACCGCCAGCGGGTGGGCTCGGAATTCTGAGCCTTTTCCTCGCACCCCCAGTTGCGGGAGAATGTGAAGGAGGAGATGTTGACAGGTCGCGTTCCGCTTGACTTGACAATTTTGTCACCAGCAGGTCTTTCAACCCCAGCAGACTTGTGTCTGCCGGAAAGAGAGATCCAAGGTAGGCTTTAAATCTAGGATCGAGCGCGGTGGCCAAAATGTAGTGCTCTGATTTCAACAGATTGACCACCCGTGAATCCTTGTTAAGCGAATTAAGGGCTCCATCCACAAGTCCCACATGCCTAGCGGAATCGCTCCGTGTTAGCTCCTCCTTCAATGTCTCCAGCTTCTTCTGCAAAAGCCTGATGAGGGGAATGACCTGACTCAGGCTGGCAGTGTCTGAACTGACTTCACGTGTGGCAAGTTCAAAGGGCATCAGAACCTTGCACAACGTTGAAATCATTCTCCACTGCGCTTGAGACAGGTGCATTCCACCTACTATATCGTGCTCAATTGTATAGGCTTGAATGGCCTTTTGCTGCTCCTCCAACCTCTGAAGCATATAGAGGGTTGAATTCCACCTCGTTACCACTTCTTGCTTCAGATGATGGCAGGGCAGGTTCAGTAGTTTTTGGTGGTGCTCCAGTCTTCTGTACGTGGTGCCTGTACGCCGAAAGTGTCCCGCAATTCTTCTGGCCACCGACAGCATCTCTTGCACGCCCCTGTCGTTTTTAAAAAAATTCTGCACCACCAAATTCAAGGTATGTGCAAAACATGGGACGTGCTGGAATTTGCCCATATTTAATGCACACACAATATTGCTGGCGTTGTCCGATGCCACAAATCCACAGGAGAGTCCAATTGGGGTAAGCCATTCCGCGATGATCTTCCTCAGTTGCCGTAAGAGGTTTTCAGCTGTGTGCGTATTCTGGAAAGCGGTGATACAAAGCGTAGCCTGCCTAGGAAAGAGTTGGCGTTTGCGAGATGCTGCTACTGGTGCCGCCGCTGCTGTTCTTGCGGCGGGAGTCCATACATCTACCCAGTGGGCTGTCACAGTCATATAGTCCTGACCCTGCCCTGCTCCACTTGTCCACATGTCCGTGGTTAAGTGGACATTGGGTACAACTGCATTTTTTAGGACACTGGTGAGTCTTTTTCTGACGTCCGTGTACATTCTCGGTATCGCCTGCCTAGAGAAGTGGAACCTAGATGGTATTTGGTAACGGGGGCACACTGCCTCAATAAATTGTCTAGTTCCCTGTGAACTAACGGCGGATACCGGACGCACGTCTAACACCAACATAGTTGTCAAGGCCTCAGTTATCCGCTTTGCAGCAGGATGACTGCTGTGATATTTCATCTTCCTCGCAAAGGACTGTTGAACAGTCAATTGCTTACTGGAAGTAGTACAAGTGGGCTTACGACTTCCCCTCTGGGATCACCATCGACTCCCAGCAGCAACAACAGCAGCGCCAGCAGCAGTAGGCGTTACACGCAAGGATGCATCGGAGGAATCCCAGGCAGGAGAGGACTCGTCAGAATTGCCAGTGACATTGCCTGCAGGACTATTGGCATTCCTGGGGAAGGAGGAAATTGACACTGAGGGAGTTGGTGGGGTGGTTTGCGTGAGCTTGGTTACAAGAGGAAGGGATTTACTGGTCAGTGGACTGCTTCCGCTGTCACCCAAAGTTTTTGAACTTGTCACTGACTTATTATGAATGCGCTGCAGGTGACGTATAAGGGAGGATGTTCCGAGGTGGTTAACGTCCTTACCCCTACTTATTACAGCTTGACAAAGGGAACACACGGCTTGACACCTGTTGTCCGCATTTCTGGTGAAATACTTCCACACCGAAGAGCTGATTTTTTTGGTATTTTCACCAGGCATGTCAACGGCCATATTCCTACCACGGACAACAGGTGTCTCCCCGGGTGCCTGACTTAAACAAACCACCTCACCATCAGAATCCTCCTGGTCAATTTCCTCCCCAGCGCCAGCAACACCCATATCCTCCTCATCCTGGTGTACTTCAACACTGACATCTTCAATCTGACTATCAGGAACTGGACTGCGGGTGCTCCTTCCATCACTTGCAGGGGGCGTGCAAATGGTGGAAGGCGCATGCTCTTCACGTCCAGTGTTGGGAAGGTCAGGCATCGCAACCGACACAATTGGAGTCGGACTCTCCTTGTGGATTTGGATTTCGAAGAACGCACAGTTCTTTGCGGTGCTACTGCTTTTGCCAGCTTTAGTCTTTTCATTTTTCTAGCGAGAGGCTGAGTGCTTCCATCCTCATGTGAAGCTGAACCACTAGCCATGAACATAGGCCAGGGCCTCAGCCGTTCCTTGCCACTCCGTGTGGTAAATGGCATATTGGCAAGTTTACGCTTCTCCTCCGACAATTTTATTTTAGTTTTGGAGTCCTTTTTTACTGATATTTGGTGTTTTGGATTTGACATGCTCTGTACTATGACATTGGGCATCGGCCTTGGCAGACGACGTTGCTGGCATTTCATCGTCTCGGCCATGACTAGTGGCAGCAGCTTCAGCACGAGGTGGAAGTGGATCTTGATCTTTCCCTAATTTTGGAACCTCAACATTTTTGTTCTCCATATTTTAATAGGCACAACTAAAAGGCACCTCAGGTAAACAATGGAGATGGATGGATTGGATACTAGTATACAATTATGGACGGGCTGCCGAGTGCCGACACAGAGGTAGCCACAGCCGTGAACTACCGCACTGTACTGTGTCTGCTGCTAATATATAGACTGGTTGATAAAGAGATAGTATACTCGTAACTAGTATGTATGTATAAAGAAAGAAAAAAAAACCACGGTTAGGTGGTATATACAATTATGGACGGGCTGCCGAGTGCCGACACAGAGGTAGCCACTAGAGATGAGCGGGTTCGGTTTCTCTGAATCCGAACCCGCACGAACTTCATGTTTTTTTTCACGGGTCCGAGCGACTCGGATCTTCCCGCCTTGCTCGGTTAACCCGAGCGCGCCCGAACGTCATCATGACGCTGTCGGATTCTCGCGAGGCTCGGATTCTATCGCGAGACTCGGATTCTATATAAGGAGCCGCGCGTCGCCGCCATTTTCACACGTGCATTGAGATTGATAGGGAGAGGACGTGGCTGGCGTCCTCTCCGTTTAGAATTAGAATAGATTAGAGAGACACTTGATTTACTAATTTTGGGGAGCATTAGGAGTACTCAGTAGTGTACAGTGCAGAGTTTTGCTGATAGTGACCAGTGACCACCACTTTTATTTATAATCCGTTCTCTGCCTGAAAAAAGCGATACACAGCACACAGTGACTCAGTCACATACCATATCTGTGTGCACTGCTCAGGCTCAGGCCAGTGTGCTGCATCATCTATATATATTATATATCTGTCTGACTGCTCAGCTCACACAGCTTATAATTGTGGGGGAGACTGGGGAGCACTACTGCAGTGCCAGTTATAGGTTATAGCAGGAGCCAGGAGTACATAATATTATATTAAAATTAAACAGTGCACACTTTTGCTGCAGGAGTGCCACTGCCAGTGTGACTAGTGACCAGTGACCTGACCACCAGTATATAATATTAGTAGTATACTATCTCTTTATCAACCAGTCTATATTAGCAGCAGACACAGTACAGTGCGGTAGTTCACGGCTGTGGCTACCTCTGTGTCGGCACTCGGCAGCCCGTCCATAATTGTATATACCAGTGACCTAACCGTGGTTTTTTTTTTCTTTCTTTATACATACATACTAGTTACGAGTATACTATCTCTTTATCAACCAGTCTATATATTAGCAGCAGACACAGTACAGTGCGGTAGTTCACGGCTGTGGCTACCTCTGTGTCGGCACTCGGCAGCCCGTCCATAATTGTATATACCACCTAACCGTGGTTTTTTTTTCTTTCTTTATACATACATACTAGTTACGAGTATACTATCTCTTTATCAACCAGTCTATATATTAGCAGCAGACACAGTACAGTGCGGTAGTTCACGGCTGTGGCTACCTCTGTGTCGGCACTCGGCAGCCCGTCCATAATTGTATATACCACCTAACCGTGGTTTTTTTTTCTTTCTTTATACATACATACTAGTTACGAGTATACTATCTCTTTATCAACCAGTCTATATATTAGCAGCAGACACAGTACAGTGCGGTAGTTCACGGCTGTGGCTACCTCTGTGTCGGCACTCGGCAGCCTGTCCATAATTGTATATACCACCTAACCGTGGTTTTTTTTTCTTTCTTTATACATACATACTAGTTACGAGTATACTATCTCTTTATCAACCAGTCTATATATTAGCAGCAGACACAGTACAGTGCGGTAGTTCACGGCTGTGGCTACCTCTGTGTCGGCACTCGGCAGCCCGTCCATAATTGTATATACCACCTAACCGTGGTTTTTTTTTCTTTCTTTATACATACATACTAGTTACGAGTATACTATCTCTTTATCAACCAGTCTATATATTAGCAGCAGACACAGTACAGTGCGGTAGTTCACGGCTGTGGCTACCTCTGTGTCGGCACTCGGCAGCCCGTCCATAATTGTATATACCACCTAACCGTGGTTTTTTTTTCTTTCTTTATACATACATACTAGTTACGAGTATACTATCTCTTTATCAACCAGTCTATATATTAGCAGCAGACACAGTACAGTGCGGTAGTTCACGGCTGTGGCTACCTCTGTGTCGGCACTCGGCAGCCCGTCCATAATTGTATATACCACCTAACCGTGGTTTTTTTTTCTTTCTTTATACATACATACTAGTTACGAGTATACTATCTCTTTATCAACCAGTCTATATATTAGCAGCAGACACAGTACAGTGCGGTAGTTCACGGCTGTGGCTACCTCTGTGTCGGCACTCGGCAGCCCGTCCATAATTGTATATACCACCTAACCGTGGTTTTTTTTCTTTCTTTATACATACATACTAGTTACGAGTATACTATCTCTTTATCAACCAGTCTATATATTAGCAGCAGACACAGTACAGTGCGGTAGTTCACGGCTGTGGCTACCTCTGTGTCGGCACTCGGCAGCCCGTCCATAATTGTATATACCACCTAACCGTGGTTTTTTTTCTTTCTTTATACATACATACTAGTTACGAGTATACTATCTCTTTATCAACCAGTCTATATATTAGCAGCAGACACAGTACAGTGCGGTAGTTCACGGCTGTGGCTACCTCTGTGTCGGCACTCGGCAGCCCGTCCATAATTGTATATACCACCTAACCGTGGTTTTTTTTTCTTTCTTTATACATACATACTAGTTACAAGTATACTATCTCTTTATCAACCAGTCTATATATTAGCAGCAGACACAGTACAGTGCGGTAGTTCACGGCTGTGGCTACCTCTGTGTCGGCACTCGGCAGCCCGTCCATAATTGTATACTAGTATCCAATCCATCCATTTCCATTGTTTACCTGAGGTGCCTTTTAGTTGTGCCTATTAAAATATGGAGAACAAAAATGTTGAGGTTCCAAAATTAGGGAAAGATCAAGATCCACTTCCACCTCGTGCTGAAGCTGCTGCCACTAGTCATGGCCGAGACGATGAAATGCCAGCAACGTCGTCTGCCAAGGCCGATGCCCAATGGCATAGTACAGAGCATGTCAAAACCAAAACACCAAATATCAGTAAAAAAAGGACTCCAAAACCTAAAATAAAATTGTCGGAGGAGAAGCGTAAACTTGCCAATATGCCATTTACCACACGGAGTGGCAAGGAACGGCTGAGGCCCTGGCCTATGTTCATGGCTAGTGGTTCAGCTTCACATGAGGATGGAAGCACTCAGCCTCTCGCTAGAAAACTGAAAAGACTCAAGCTGGCAAAAGCACCGCAAAGAACTGTGCGTTCTTTGAAATCCCAAATCCACAAGGAGAGTCCAATTGTGTCGGTTGCGATGCCTGACCTTCCCAACACTGGACGTGAAGAGCATGCGCCTTCCACCATTTGCACGCCCCCTGCAAGTGCTGAAGGAGCACCCGCAGTCCAGTTCCTGATAGTCAGATTGAAGATGTCAGTGTTGAAGTACACCAGGATGAGGAGGATATGGGTGTTGCTGGCGCTGGGGAGGAAATTGACCAGGAGGATTCTGATGGTGAGGTGGTTTGTTTAAGTCAGGCACCCGGGGAGACACCTGTTGTCCGTGGGAGGAATATGGCCGTTGACATGCCAGGTGAAAATACCAAAAAAATCAGCTCTTCGGTGTGGAGGTATTTCACCAGAAATGCGGACAACAGGTGTCAAGCCGTGTGTTCCCTTTGTCAAGCTGTAATAAGTAGGGGTAAGGACGTTAACCACCTCGAACATCCCCCTTATACGTCACCTGCAGCGCATTCATAATAAGTCAGTGACAAGTTCAAAAACTTTGGGTGACAGCGAAGCAGTCCACGACCAGTAAATCCCTTCTCTTGTAACCAAGCTCACGCAAACCACCCCACCAACTCCCTCAGTGTCAATTTCCCTCCTTCCCCAGGAATGCCAATAGTCCTGCAGGCCATGTCACTGGCAAGTCTGACGAGTCCTCTCCTGCCTGGGATTCCTCCGATGCATCCTTGCGTGTAACGCCTACTGCTGCTGGCGCTGCTGTTGTTGCCGCTGGGAGTCGATGGTCATCCAGAGGGGAAGTCGAAGCCCACTTGTACTACTTCCAGTAAGCAATTGACTGTTCAACAGTCCTTTGCGAGGAAGATGAAATATCACAGCAGTCATCCTACTGCAAAGCGGATAACTGAGTCCTTGACAACTATGTTGGTGTTAGACGTGCGTCCGGTATCCGCCCCGTTAGTTCACAGGGAACTAGACAATTTATTGAGGCAGTGTGCCCCCGTTACCAAATACCATCTAGGTTCCACTTCTCTAGGCAGGCGATACCGAGAATGTACACGGACGTCAGAAAAGACTCACCAGTCTCCTAAAAAATGCAGTTGTACCCAATGTCCACTTAACCACGGACATGTGGACAAGTGGAGCAGGGCAGGGTCAGGACTATATGACTGTGACAGCCCACTGGGTAGATGTAGTGACTCCCGCCGCAAGAACAGCAGCGGCGGCACCAGTAGCAGCATCTCGCAAACGCCAACTCTTTCCTAGGCAGGCTACGCTTTGTAATCACCGCTTTCCAGAATACGCACACAGCTGAAAACCTCTTACGGCAACTGAGGAAGATCATCGCGGAATGGCTTACCCCAATTGGACTCTCCTGTGGATTTGTGGCATCGGACAACGCCAGCAATATTGTGTGTGCATTAAATATGGGCAAATTCCAGCACGTCCCATGTTTTGCACATACCTTGAATTTGGTGGTGCAGAATTTTTTAAAAACGACAGGGGCGTGCAAGAGATGCTGTCGGTGGCCAGAAAAATTGCGGGACACTTTCGGCGTACAGGCACCACGTACAGAAGACTGGAGCACCACCAAAAACTACTGAACCTGCCCTGCCATCATCTGAAGCAAGAAGTGGTAACGAGGTGGAATTCAACCCTCTATATGCTTCAGAGGTTGGAGGAGCAGCAAAAGGCCATTCAAGCCTATACAATTGAGCACGATATAGGAGATGGAATGCACCTGTCTCAAGTGCAGTGGAGAATGATTTCAACGTTGTGCAAGGTTCTGATGCCCTTTGACTTGCCACACGTGAAGTCAGTTCAGACACTGCCAGCCTGAGTCAGGTCATTCCCCTCATCAGGCTTTTGCAGAAGAAGCTGGAGGCATTGAAGAAGGAGCTAAAAGGGAGCGATTCCGCTAGGCATGTGGGACTTGTGGATGCAGCCCTTAATTCGCTTAACAAGGATTCACGGGTGGTCAATCTGTTGAAATCAGAGCACTACATTTTGGCCACCGTGCTCGATCCTAGATTTAAAGCCTACCTTGGATCTCTCTTTCCGGCAGACACAGGTCTGCTGGGGTTTTGAAAGACCTGCTGGTGACAAAATTGTCAAGTCAAGCGGAACGCGACCTGTCAACATCTCCTCCTTCACATTCTCCCGCAACTGGGGGTGCGAGGAAAAGGCTCAGAATTCCGAGCCCACCCGCTGGCGGTGATGCAGGGCAGTCTGGAGCGACTGCTGATGCTGACATCTGGTCCGGACTGAAGGACCTGACAACGATTACGGACATGTCGTCTACTGTCACTGCATATGATTCTCTCAACATTGATAGAATGGTGGAGGATTATATGAGTGACCGCATCCAAGTAGGCACGTCACACAGTCCGTACTTATACTGGCAGGAAAAAGAGGCAATTTGGAGGCCCTTGCACAAACTGGCTTTATTCTACCTAAGTTGCCCTCCCACAAGTGTGTACTCCGAAAGAGTGTTTAGTGCCGCCGCTCACCTTGTCAGCAATCGGCGTACGAGGTTACATCCAGAAAATGTGGAGAAGATGATGTTCATTAAAATGAATTATAATCAATTCCTCCGCGGAGACATTGACCAGCAGCAATTGCCTCCACAAAGTACACAGGGAGCTGAGATGGTGGATTCCAGTGGGGACGAATTGATAATCTGTGAGGAGGGGGATGTACACGGTGATATATCGGAGGGTGAAGATGAGGTGGACATCTTGCCTCTGTAGAGCCAGTTTGTGCAAGGAGAGATTAATTGCTTCTTTTTTGGGGGGGGTCCAAACCAACCCGTCATATCAGTCACAGTCGTGTGGCAGACCCTGTCACTGAAATGATGGGTTGGTTAAAGTGTGCATGTCCTGTTTTGTTTATACAACATAAGGGTGGGTGGGAGGGCCCAAGGACAATTCCATCTTGCACCTCTTTTTTCTTTTCTTTTTCTTTGCATCATGTGCTGATTGGGGAGGGTTTTTTGGAAGGGACATCCTGCGTGACACTGCAGTGCCACTCCTAGATGGGCCCGGTGTTTGTGTCGGCCACTAGGGTCGCTAATCTTACTCACACAGTCAGCTACCTCATTGCGCCTCTTTTTTTCTTTGCGTCATGTGCTGTTTGGGGAGGGTTTTTTGGAAGGGACATCCTGCGTGACACTGCAGTGCCACTCCTAGATGGGCCCGGTGTTTGTGTCGGCCACTAGGGTCGCTAATCTTACTCACACAGTCAGCTACCTCATTGCGCCTCTTTTTTTCTTTGCGTCATGTGCTGTTTGGGGAGGGTTTTTTGGAAGGGACATCCTGCGTGACACTGCAGTGCCACTCCTAGATGGGCCCGGTGTTTGTGTCGGCCACTAGGGTCGCTAATCTTACTCACACAGTCAGCTACCTCATTGCGCCTCTTTTTTTCTTTGCGTCATGTGCTGTTTGGGGAGGGTTTTTTGGAAGGGCCATCCTGCGTGACACTGCAGTGCCACTCCTAGATGTGCCCGGTGTTTGTGTCGGCCACTAGGGTCGCTAATCTTACTCACACAGCTACCTCATTGCGCCTCTTTTTTTCTTTGCGTCATGTGCTGTTTGGGGAGGGTTTTTTGGAAGGGCCATCCTGCGTGACACTGCAGTGCCACTCCTAGATGGGCCCGGTGTTTGTGTCGGCCACTAGGGTCGCTAATCTTACTCACACAGCTACCTCATTGCGCCTCTTTTTTTCTTTGCGT
Organism: Pseudophryne corroboree; assembly: GCF_028390025.1. Taxonomy (NCBI): domain Eukaryota; kingdom Metazoa; phylum Chordata; class Amphibia; order Anura; family Myobatrachidae; genus Pseudophryne; species Pseudophryne corroboree. The sequence continues at coordinate 937,223,005 of NC_086444.1, read as the reverse complement.
CATGTGCTGTTTGGGGAGGGTTTTTTGGAAGGGACATCCTGCGTGACACTGCAGTGCCACTCCTAGATGGGCCCGGTGTTTGTGTCGGCCACTAGGGTCGCTAATCTTACTCACACAGTCAGCTACCTCATTGCGCCTCTTTTTTTCTTTGCGTCATGTGCTGTTTGGGGAGGGTTTTTTGGAAGGGCCATCCTGCGTGACACTGCAGTGCCACTCCTAGATGGGCCCGGTGTTTGTGTCGGCCACTAGGGTCGCTAATCTTACTCACACAGCTACCTCATTGCGCCTCTTTTTTTCTTTGCGTCATGTGCTGTTTGGGGAGGGTTTTTTGGAAGGGCCATCCTGCGTGACACTGCAGTGCCACTCCTAGATGGGCCCGGTGTTTGTGTCGGCCACTAGGGTCGCTAATCTTACTCACACAGCTACCTCATTGCGCCTCTTTTTTTCTTTGCGTCATGTGCTGTTTGGGGAGGGTTTTTTGGAAGGGACATCCTGCGTGACACTGCAGTGCCACTCCTAGATGGGCCCGGTGTTTGTGTCGGCCACTAGGGTCGCTTATCTTACTCACACAGCGACCTCGGTGCAAATTTTAGGACTAAAAATAATATTGTGAGGTGTGAGGTATTCAGAATAGACTGAAAATGAGTGTAAATTATGGTTTTTGAGGTTAATAATACTTTGGGATCAAAATGACCCCCAAATTCTATGATTTAAGCTGTTTTTTAGTGTTTTTGGAAAAAAACACCCGAATCCAAAACACACCCGAATCCGACAAAAAAAATTCGGTGAGGTTTTGCCAAAACGCGTTCGAACCCAAAACACGGCCGCGGAACCGAACCCAAAACCAAAACACAAAACCCGAAAAATTTCAGGCGCTCATCTCTAGTAGCCACAGCCGTGAACTACCGCACTGTACTGTGTCTGCTGCTAATATATAGACTGGTTGATAAAGAGATAGTATACTCGTAACTAGTATGTATGTATAAAGAAAGAAAAAAAACCACGGTTAGGTGGTATATACAATTATGGACGGGCTGCCGAGTGCACTGCCGACACAGAGGTAGCCACAGCCGTGAACTACCGCACTGTACTGTGTCTGCTGCTAATATAGACTGGTTGATAAAGAGATAGTATACTCGTAACTAGTATGTATGTATAAAGAAAAAAAAAAACCACGGTTAGGTGGTATATACAATTATGGACGGGCTGCCGAGTGCCGACACAGAGGTAGCCACAGCCGTGAACTACCGCACTGTACTGTGTCTGCTGCTAATATAGACTGGTTGATAAAGAGATAGTATACTCGTAACTAGTATGACTATAAAGAAAGAAAAAAAAACCACGGTTAGGTGGTATATACAATTATGGACGGGCTGCCGAGTGCCGACACAGAGGTAGCCACAGCCGTGAACTACCGCACTGTACTGTGTCTGCTGCTAATATATAGACTGGTTGATAAAGAGATAGTATACTCGTAACTAGTATGTATGTATAAAGAAAGAAAAAAAAAACACGGTTAGGTGGTATATACAATTATGGACGGGCTGCCGAGTGCCGACACAGAGGTAGCCACAGCCGTGAACTACCGCACTGTACTGTGTCTGCTGCTAATATAGACTGGTTGATAAAGAGATAGTATACTCGTAACTAGTATGACTATAAAGAAAGAAAAAAAAAACACGGTTAGGTGGTATATACAATTATGGACGGGCTGCCGAGTGCCGACACAGAGGTAGCCACAGCCGTGAACTACCGCACTGTACTGTGTCTGCTGCTAATATATAGACTGGTTGATAAAGAGATAGTATACTCGTAACTAGTATGTATGTATAAAGAAAGAAAGAAAAACCACGGTTAGGTGGTATATACAATTATGGACGGGCTGCCGAGTGCCGACACAGAGGTAGCCACAGCCGTGAACTACCGCACTGTACTGTGTCTGCTGCTAATATAGACTGGTTGATAAAGAGATAGTATACTCGTAACTAGTGTGTATGTATAAAGAAAGGAAAAAAAACCACGGTTAGGTGGTATATACAATTATGGACGGGCTGCCGAGTGCCGACACAGAGGTAGCCACAGCCGTGAACTACCGCACTGTACTGTGTCTGCTGCTAATATATAGACTGGTTGATAAAGAGATAGTATACTCGTAACTAGTATGTATGTATAAAGAAAGAAAAAAAAACCATGGTTAGGTGGTATATACAATTATGGACGGGCTGCCGAGTGCCGACACAGAGGTAGCCACAGCCGTGAACTACCGCACTGTACTGTGTCTGCTGCTAATATATAGACTGGTTGATAAAGAGATAGTATACTCGTAACTAGTATGTATGTATAAAGAAAGAAAAAAAAACCACGGTTAGGTGGTATATACAATTATGGACGGGCTGCCGAGTGCCGACACAGAGGTAGCCACAGCCGTGAACTACCGCACTGTACTGTGTCTGCTGCTAATATAGACTGGTTGATAAAGAGATAGTATACTCGTAACTAGTATGTATGTATAAAGAAAGAAAAAAAAAACCACGGTTAGGTGGTATATACAATTATGGACGGGCTGCCGAGTGCCGACACAGAGGTAGCCACAGCCGTGAACTACCGCACTGTACTGTGTCTGCTGCTAATATAGACTGGTTGATAAAGAGATAGTATACTCGTAACTAGTATGTATGTATAAAGAAAGAAAAAAAAACCACGGTTAGGTGGTATATACAATTATGGACGGGCTGCCGAGTGCCGACACAGAGGTAGCCACAGCCGTGAACTACCGCACTGTACTGTGTCTGCTGCTAATATATAGACTGGTTGATAAAGATATAGTATACTCGTAACTAGTATGTATGTATAAAGAAAGAAAAAAAAACCACGGTTAGGTGGTATATACAATTATGGACGGGCTGCCGAGTGCCGACACAGAGGTAGCCACAGCCGTGAACTACCGCACTGTACTGTGTCTGCTGCTAATATATAGACTGGTTGATAAAGAGATAGTATACTCGTAACTAGTATGTATGTATAAAGAAAGAAAAAAAAACCACGGTTAGGTGGTATATACAATTATGGACGGGCTGCCGAGTGCCGACACAGAGGTAGCCACAGCCGTGAACTACCGCACTGTACTGTGTCTGCTGCTAATATAGACTGGTTGATAAAGAGATAGTATACTCGTAACTAGTATGTATGTATAAAGAAAGAAAAAAAAACCACGGTTAGGTGGTATATACAATTATGGACGGGCTGCCGAGTGCCGACACAGAGGTAGCCACAGCCGTGAACTACCGCACTGTACTGTGTCTGCTGCTAATATAGACTGGTTGATAAAGAGATAGTATACTCGTAACTAGTATGACTATAAAGAAAGAAAAAAAAACCACGGTTAGGTGGTATATACAATTATGGACGGGCTGCCGAGTGCCGACACAGAGGTAGCCACAGCCGTGAACTACCGCACTGTACTGTGTCTGCTGCTAATATAGACTGGTTGATAAAGAGATAGTATACTACTAATATTATATATACTGGTGGTCAGGTCACTGGTCACTAGTCACACTGGCAGTGGCACTCCTGCAGCAAAAGTGTGCACTGTTTAATTTTAATATAATATTATGTACTCCTGGCTCCTGCTATAACCTATAACTGGCACTGCAGTGCTCCCCAGTCTCCCCCACAATTATAAGCTGTGTGAGCTGAGCACAGTCAGATATATATATACATTGATGCAGCACACTGGGCAGAGCAGTGCACACAGATATGGTATGTGACTGTGTCACTGTGTGTATCGTTTTTTTCAGGCAGAGAACGGATATATTAAATAAAACAAACAACTGCACTGTCTGGTGGTCACTGTGGTCGTCAGTCACTAAACTCTGCACTCTCTTCTACAGTATCACAGCCTCAGGTCAATCTCTCTCTCTCTCTCTCAACCCTAATCTAAATGGAGAGGACGCCAGCCACGTCCTCTCCCTATCAATCTCAATGCACGTGTGAAAATGGCGGCGACGCGCGGCTCCTTATATAGAATCCGAGTCTCGCGAGAATCCGACAGCGTCATGATAACGTTCGGGCGCGCTCGGGTTAACCGAGCAAGGCGGGAGGATCCGAGTCTGCTCGGACCCGTGAAAAAAACATGAAGTTCGTGCGGGTTCGGATTCAGAGAAACCGAACCCGCTCATCTCTAATATATATATATATATATATATATATAGTTGTATTTTATATATGTACAGTTTTCGCCCACTCTGATACTTATCTCAGTGTCATCCGCTACTGTAGTTATGTTTACTTACCCTGTACTTGTCCTATATTGTCTTCAACTGTAAGTCACTGGTTTCCTGTTTTGATTATTTGCTTATGTACTCTGTATTTGGGCGCTGCGGAACCCTTGTGGTACCATATAAATAAAGGATAATAATAATAAAATAATTATATAAATTATATATATTACATATTTTATATATATATATATATATATACACTATTTTTTTAAAAACGCCCCTCTGCCAAGTTGAGGGGAGTTGTGGGGGCCTCAGAGATATCAGTGTACCGGGTCCCAAGTTTTCTGTTGCTGGCCCTGACCCTAATTCAGACCCATAAACTAACTCTAATGACTTAACCCTAAAGGGCAGAGTGGGTGGGCCGTGTGGTTCTTATCTGCAGTAAAATTCGATGATTCTATGTATGTGAAGGCTGATTCAGGTTGGATAGCAAAACGCCATCCAACTGCAAAAATTACAAAAAGGATGCGGGCATTTGTGGGGCGACAACGCTCCATTTCCTAGGCGGAGATGGAGCATTGCAGGAGCATGGCTACAAAATGCGGGGGGGGGGGGCAGTGCAAAAGGGGGCCTGATCGGGGGGGGGGGGGGGGCTGGGTGATGTCACATGCAGCCGCCGCATTCGAAAAAATGGTGACGGGCTTCCTGCAGGCGCAGCCAAACTGCACCGGCAATAAACTACACCATTTTTTACGATCAAGCAGAAATTGTGGTGCAATCACAATTTCTGCCTGATTAAGGGGGGTACCAGCAGTCAGCATGCGCTGCCACCTTGCCCTGTGATGGGCAGCCCCCAGCATGTGGTCACAAGGATTGCAAATTATGCTACTTAGCAGAATTTGCAATCCTTACTGAATTAGGCTCATGGTATATTGCAAGAAAATATCTGTGAATCCAACGGTATCATAAGTGTGGTATATATACTTGCACTTACTCGCAGGGTGAGAACTTCTCCCCTAATGGAATTCAGCCCTATGACTAGAGGTGTGTGATCCCTGTGCAACAGTCACAGAAAGGGTTAATCCGTGCAGCTTGTCACTCAAATTATATTGTTGCATTTTTCTGTAGAAAGTTACCCACAGACCAGCTGCAATAATTATGCTGGGTAGACCAGTGGCTCTCCAACTGTGTGCCATGACACCCTGGGGTGCCTTAGGACACTTGCAAGTGTGCCTTGTGTGCCTTGGATTGGTGGTCCAAGACCAATTCAAAATATTTAAAGTCAATGTTATAGGCAAAACCAGTGCTGGTGGCTGCGAATCATAAATATGTGCACAAACAGAAGCAAATCATGTCCCTCACCATATAACTGAAGGTAACTGAAGGATGTCATTATATTTATATATGCTGTATGTGTATATACATATATTATACATATATGTACTATTTTTTTACAGGCACTTTCTGCCAAGTCAAGGAGGGTTGTGGGGGGGGGGGGCCCCAGAGATATCAGTGTACCGGGCCCCAAGATTTCTGTTGCTGACCCTGCCTACAATAGTCAGGGAATGACAGCCCACCCATATTTATAAACCACTGGTTAGTGGTCAGCTTTGGTTTGGCTCTGCAACCCTATACAAATGACAATATTAGGCTTTTTTTTTCCCAACAGTGACCGCTTTTAAAAGACATGTGAGGTAATAATAATTGTATTTTTCTGATAGCCTCTATTATATTAAACCCAGGTGATTGAAATCAGAAAATCACTGCAAAAAAAAAAGTGTGGAAGGGCCAAATTGACAATCGTTATCAAATGATACCCTGGAAATGTCTACAACAAGGATACAAATGTAGTCTATTGTATCACAGAGCCTTTCTAATAATCTGTAGTAAAATGTGAATTCCAAGTTGGTAGAATTCTCAAATGAATTCATTAGAGAATGAAAGCTGCCGATCAGCACAGAGGAGGAGGTGCTGGGAGGGGCACACACACACACACACACACACACACACACACACACACACACACACACACACCTGTACACACAGTGGGCGGTGCTCTGCACTAGTAGGATACAGACACACCTGGCAGCAGCTGAAGTAACAGTGAGTAAGGGGAGCGTGAGCTCTGATCCTAGGTCTCATTTACAGTGCAGCAGCTGCTTTTATCGCACTACTCCTGTCTGGGATCTCACAGGATAGGTAAGGGAAGGTTGTGCTTGGTGCAGCTCGGGAAGATGAACAACTCCTAGACCTTGGTTTTGCATTTTATTTTATTTTATTTTAGTCATTGTGTTGGAATCCAGTGGATTTGTTATTCTACTTCCCATGCTGGGACTGCATTGTGCTTGTTGTATGTCCTCTCCTACTCTGTGTGGCCCCATGTATAATATAGGTATAACTTAGAGTGATTGGAAGCTGTGTTTAGTAGCTTCTACAGTAAGTCGTGCATTCATAACAATGTCCTACTTCAGCTCTGCCAATAATGGCATGTAACACACTTTATGGTATATTCGGACAGGGGATGATTTGATTGTCTCCCATTGGAAGTTACTGCCGATTATACACTTGCTAGAAGTTTGAGCTTGTGTTCCCATAGGTGTGTGACTGGTGGTGCATGGGTGTGCTCCCAGCGTAGACTGTCTTTGTTACATCTCGTTTGCAGTGTCTTGTAAAGGGCTATCTCTGTAGTGTGTACTTGTTCCCCCTCCTCTCCCCTCTCTTTGTGTCCCCTGCACACATGCAGCTCTTCCGCCCATTTCCTGGTTGTATGAGGCAGTACAGGTGTCATGTGCCTTAGCTGCCCCATGGGACTCCGTAATACTACTGTACCGATGTGTATCAGATAGGTCCAGGTGTAATGCCCTATGCTTTATTTACATCCCTGTGTAAGCTGTTACAGCTGAACTTTTGTGGCTAAAATGTGAGCATTATCCCCACTGACTTGCAGTTTGTTCTGTAGCTGCCTATAGAACTTATTATGTTTTTAGATTTAGTGGGGCAGATGTATTAACCTGGAGAAGGGATAAAGAAGTGATAAAATAGTGATAAGCGCAAGGTGATAACGCTCCAGCCAATCATTACAGGTTTGAAAAATGACAGGAGCTTACTGGCTGGTGTGTTATCACCTTCCACTTTATCACTTCTTTATCCCTTCTCCAGGCTTAATACATCTGCCCCACAGTTCTATAAATAAAAAAAAAACACATTATTATTATTATTATTATTATTATTATTATTATTATATTTTATTGATTTTTTTATTAAAAAAATAATTTTGTGTGTGTTTTCGTTGTTTGGGTTTTTTTTGGACTAGGAGTTCAGTTAGGGCTATGACAAAAATAACAAATTCCCCGTGGTCTGTTCCTTCCCCTGTCTAATGAACTGGTTGGGTACGGGATCCTGGCTGTCGGGAGCCCGGCGGTTTAGAATACCGAGGCTGAGATACTGACCAGCAGGGGGGAGAGCACAGCGAAGACCCTTGCGGGCTTGCCACGCTGTGGGCTCGTTGCGCTCGCCACAGATTCTATTCCCACTAAATGGGTGTCATGGACACCCGGGAGTGGGAATAGCTGTGGCGGCGTGGTCGGGATCCCGGCGTCTGTATTCTGACCGCCGACATCCTGAGTACATTCCGTCATGAACACACGCAGTGTTTATAACAGTCTGAGTCATGCACTTTATTTCTGGATTTGAAAACACATGTAGTAAGTAACATTATTTCTGCATTATGCCTCTGTCTGATGATGATGATGATGATAATAATAAGAAATTATTTATATAGCGCTCTTTCTCCAATAGGACTCAAGTCGCTTAACAGATACATAGCATAATATAGTACAGAAAATAATGAAGTACAGAGCAGCTTTTCATGAAATACAGAAGCATGGAGAAACTAAAGGGACATTATGGAAATGTTTGAGTAAACGGGAAAGTCTTGAGTCTACTTTTGAAAGATTCTGTAGTCGTGGCCTCTGGCACTGTGCGGGGAAGTGAGTTCCATAGAGTCGGAGCCGCATGACTAAAAGCTCGACCCCCAGATGAATTACGGGAGATTCTAGGTACTGCTAAAAGTCCTTCATCTACAGATCGCAGTAATCGAGTTGGGCAGTATGGGGTCAGAAGCTGCTTCAGGTACCTTGGGCCATGGTCATGTAGTGCTTTGAAACTCGGTAAGCCAATCTTGAAGATGATTCGCCATCGTACAGGCAGCCAGTGAAGGGAGTAGAGGATGGGTGTTATGTGGCTAGAACGGGGCTGGTTGGTTAATAGCCTGGCAGCTGTGTTTTGCGCCAGCTGTAAGCGGTGCAATTCTTTTGCTGGGAGACCAAGGTAGAGGGCATTACAGTAGTCTAATCAAGATTATACAAATGCATGTATGACTTTTGGCAGATCATCTGAGGGAATTAAGTGCTTGATTCTTGCTATGTTCCTCAGGTGAAAGAATGAGGATTTGATTGTGGCTGATATCTGATGTTTAAGTGTCAAGCCACCATCCAGGACAACGCCAAAATTCTGCACACAATCAGTGGTTTGTAATTCTGAATCCCAGAGTGTAAGTCCAGTTGGTTGGCTATGCTGCAGTCTTGTCCTTTTGATGTTGTGGTCATATCATTCATCCACTCCTGGAGCTCAGCTAGACAGCCATTTAGGGTTGCTATTGGGTTATCAATGCCAGGAGCAAAGGTCAAGTACAGTTGTGTATCATCTGCATAGCAAAGGTAGACCAGGCCATGGCGCCTGATTATTTCACCCAGCGGGAGCATGTATACTGCAAAAAGCATGGGGGATAGTATGGAACCTTGTGGGACTCCACATGGCACTGATGATGATGAGTATACTCCAGACGATACTCTTTGACCTGCCTGTAAGAAATGATTTGAACCAGCTTAGTACTGGTTTTTATGTCTAATATAGAAGCGCTTTGTTTTATTTGCCGCTCATACCTGTAATAAAAGTGTTAAATGAAATTTTTACAGCTCTTTTTAGAGGTAATTAGGAGATGTTTAGTATGGAGTACTGAGGGTTCCAATTGTGTTGTCCGGGTTTAGGTGGTGGTTCTTTTTTAAGGAGTCCCACACTAGCTGTCCCTGCTTTCCCTACCTCTCGTGAGCCGCTGACCGCGGCTCACATGCGGCTACCGGCTCTGGTTCCCTCCCGCCGGCTGGCGATGTCTGAGTGCGCTGATCTGCTGGGAGCTCAATGATGACGTCAATCCCGCGTCTCCTTCCTCCGTCAGAGGTAGGAGATGCGGGATTGACATCATTGAGCGCCCAGCAGATCAGCTGGGTGCTCAATGATGACGTCATTACTTTGTATTGCTAGTCCAGTGCAGTTTTATGGTGTATAATTTCTGCATGGTACGCTTGTGACTGTATGTATGTGTGCATGTAGCTGCATGCGTGGCTGCCATATCGGGTATTTCACTCTGCGTGCTACTCCTATATTCTGTAACCTCGGGGGGCTAAGTGTGTCAGGTTTGTTAAATAATATAGGTATTTCACAGGATATACTTGCTGTGTATTTTTCTTTGTGATTTATAGTCGCCATATATCTCTTGGACAGGAAAGTCACACTTCACTGGAAGTTCTTGCTATATATCGCTGCTAAGAACTGTACCGGGTTGCCCAATATTGTGCTTACTGTTATGTCAGCTACACGAGGCAACGGAGCTGGGGCTTCTGCCACATTGCGTGGTGATGATGCCGCAGACATTTTGGAAGATAATATGGCAGCAGACAGTTCAGGTTCAGAGGGTTCCTTACCCCCCCAGTACGTCCGTAGCACCGGGGACAACAAATGACCCACCTTGGGCTACCTTTACCACGCTGTTAAACACGCTTGTAACTAAACTGGCGCCCCCTGTGGGACCACTTGTGCCAATGCAGCAGTTTATGGTCCTGACAGATGTTCCTCTGGACCCGACAAAGGCAAACACTCTGCATTCGGTGGTAAATTCCCTCCTGTCCACAGGAGTGGTAGTACAGGTGCCTCTGGCTCAGAGAGGCAAGGGGTACTATTCACCGCTGTTTCTAGTCCCAAAACCGAACGGGTCCTCGCGGCCCATTCTCAATCTGAAGTCTTTGAACAAGTATGTGCGGGTCTCCAAGTTTCGTATGGAAACTCTGCGCTCTATTGTTCTGGCCTTGGAGCCTGGGGACTATATGGTCTCCCTGGACATACAGGATGCCTACCTGCATATTCCTATTGCAGTGTCTCATCAGCAGTACCTCAGGTTTGCGGTGGGCAATCTTCATTACCAATTTTGGGCATTACCCTTTGGTTTGACAACTGCTCCCCGAGTTTTCACCAAAGTGATGTCGGTCATGACGGCTACACTCCGCCGTCAAGGTGTCATGATCCTACCTTACTTGGACGATTTGTTGATCCTTGCAAATTCCCCAGAACTTCTCCTGTGTCCTCTAGATGTGACGGTCCAGTTCATGAAAACCCACGGGTGGCTGATCAACTGGAAAAAATCCTCTCTGTTTCCTGCTTGGGGCATGGTTCACCTGGAAGCGTTATTGGACACTCACAACCAACAGTTGTTCTTGTCTCAGGAGAAAGTCCTGAAGCTTCAGGACAGGATTCGATGCTTCCTATCTCGTCCACAAGTGTCGATACATTCGGCAATGCAAGTGCTAGGTCTCATGGTGTCTGCTTTTCGACATGGTGGAAAAGTTAATTCTGACCAAGTGGGACGGCCTGCCTCACCGGATAAGATCTCACATGATCTCCTTGTCTCCGGAGGTCCGCCTGTCACTGAGTGGCTTCAGGACCAACGATTGAGCAGGGGCCATCCTTTCTGGATATCCAACTGGGTCCTGCTGACGATGGATGCCAGTCTGAGAGGTTGGGGCGCGGTGTTGGTCCACCAACCCAGAAGAGAGTGTTGTTCCAAGGAGGAGTCTCTACTCCCGATAAATATTCTGGAACTGCAGACAGTGTTCAATGCATTGACAATGGCCCAGCATCTAATACAGAACAGACCTGTTTAAGTGCAGTTGGACAACGCCACCACGGTGGCGTACATCAATCATCAAGGCATCACTCGAAGCTGCTTGGCAATGAGGGAAGTATCGCTGATTCTTCAGTGGGCAGGACGCCATCTGCCGGCCATATCCGCAGTGTTCATTCCAGGGGTCCTAAACTGGGAAGCGGACTTTCTCAGCCATCAGGACGTACACGCTGGAGAATGGAGCCTCCATCCAGAGGTGTTTCAATTTCTTGTGGACAAGTGAGGTCTTCCAGATGTGGACCTGATGGCGTCTCGACACAATCACAAGGTTCCAGTCTTCGGAGCAAGGACAAGGGATCCTCAAGCAGCGTTCGTGGATGCTCTGTCAATCCCATGGACCTATCGACTGCCGTATGTGTTCCCGTATGTGTATGTGCAGCCTCTTTAAGAATGGATCGGAGCTGTGTCCACTATAGGTGTAATAGTTGATGGTGATGACGATGAAGATACTACTTGTGATTGGTCACAAAAGTGAAAACCACATTTATTGAAACGTAGTAGAGCAATGAGTAAACTCGCTTTACACTGCAAGGAACCCTCAGTTATCACAAATTTTCATTGACGTATGCACAGTTCTAGATGGGTGGATCCTGCACATCCTATATAATAAAAGCCCAATGTTGCTCCTCAACTTGTTGGGGGGGGGAGAGACTCAAGCGTTTTGTGCGCTACGGCCACTAGATGATGCCTGATGGAGCAATTCAAGTATTGCTCTGTTCAGGCGCGCACAGCAACTGTCAGCAGCGCTGACATAGTATTATGACACATCACATAAGGGGCAATTCTGATGCTCCAAGCCATGGTGGACACTTGTGAGCGACACTGTTCAGCCATTAACTCCATATATTGCTTTTGCATGCTGCAATTTGTACTATTGTGCGTACTGTCAGTGAAGTGGGATGCAGGCAAAATGCTGGCGGTCGGGATCATGGCATTCAAGATACCGACACCGGAATCCCGACAGCCAGCATTTTGCAGGCGGTCAGCATACCGACACCCGCCCCTAATTCTAATTCCCACTCTGTTGGTGGGTCCACACCACCAACCGAGTGGGAACGGAACAGCCTGAAGCGTGGCGAGGGCAGTGAGATCGCAAGGGGACTCACTGTCTGTATTCCGGCAGATGGGATGCCGCTGTCGGTATACTAACTGTCTGCATCCCGCCTGCCGGTTTATCATACCAGATCCAGTGAAGCAATGTATTCAATAACAATCCAGTGTGATCTCTGGTATATACAACAGGGGAGTTGCAGCTCAAGTTCCGCATATGCGACTGAATAGGAAGCAGATGTATTAACATTTCTTAATTTGTTAATACGTTTCAGACTCTCTGGGAATACAGCCTTATGTGGATATATAAGTACAATAGAATGCAATTTGTGGTCACACCTTTGTAAATTTACCCTTTCAGTTTAATTTGGCGGCAGCTGGATTGGTTTGTGTGAGGTGATGATCTCACTACTCCCAACAGTTAGTAATTACTCTGTTTGCCCACTTGTCTTTAAATACAGGTTAGTGTGAGTGCCTATAAAAGGTTACCTTGTGTGGACTCCTCGTAAGCTTTGTTTAGGGCATGCCTTCATAATGTATAGTGAGTAGCATTTATTGACTCCAATGAAACACAACCATATATCAGTGGGTATTCTATGTGTATATTACAGCATGCCCTTTGTCCAGGCGTGTCTGGTGAGTGACAGTCGTATAGTAGAGCAGGGATCTATTGCAAGGTGCAACAACCATTTATTATAATTTTGAAAGCATATTAAATGTATAATTTACTCTTAGGCGAGAAAAGCAAACCTATTGCTCATGTAGTTACCAATATATAAAGCTAATTCCCAGCAACACTTTGCAGGTGTGTCTAATGATATTGTGAGTGACGTCTCTAGATGGGCTTTGAATTTGCCTCCCTGTCATTTCCAGTGAGCAAGTAACCACTGGCGCCTGCTGTCTACAGTACACTCCATTTATACTGCTGGTGCCAATGACCACTTGCTTACTGTACTGGCCGGTAGATGTCGGCACACTGTCGGCACTCTTGATGCTCTAACTTTCTGCTCACATACACTAGCAATGACACTGATGGATTGCTCCCTATCCTGTCTTGCAATTTATTTTATTACTGCGTATCGCAGTGACAGAAAATCTTCTCTTGCCGAAATGTTCTTCTGAAATTTTGAGTGAGTGATACTGGCTGGCAACAATAAGATAACTCTTATCACATCTCCAGCCAGTCTTTCTTGGGAAAAATGAATTGATAGGAACCAAATATACAGACATTCACACTCGCCTTATTTTTCCAGTTTTTGAAATTTAATTTTAATCTCTCAATGTAGTCTGAAATTAAAGCATAGAACAAATAATTGGAGATAAAAAAAAATAATAATAAAAATCATAGAATCATTTTTGTTTAATTCAATCTAAATTTTTGATTTCTCAAAGTAGCCACCTTTTGCAGTTATAACCGCTGGACACACTTGTGCAATTCTTTCTGCAATGGAAATCAAATATTCACCAGCAGGGTCTGAATGGGACCAACAATCAACCCTTGCATTTAAAGCACACAGACCCACCTGGGTGATGGAGTCCAGGAGGAGGGGGCATAGACCCTGTGTCCACTGTGAATATAGCAATGAACTGCAGTAGCTGTGCTGCTGTGGAGCACAAAATGGGGGTGAACAGGTTCTTAATGTCCCAACGTGTTGCTAGGTAAAAGGTGTTTGCGTGTCATAAGGAATAATATGCCCCCTACTATACTATTAGATATTCAAAGTTGCCTCGGAATTATGTAACTGCCTATAGCCCTTTGTTGCTATGTTGCAGAACTCTTCAACTCTGTAATGAATATGTTAATAATTATACTGTGTGTATGTATGTGTATGTATGTATGTGTGTATATATATATATATTTTATTCCAGTCTATTCTGGACAACTCACAATATTGTTTTTAGGCCAAAGGTTGCACTGAGCTAGCTGGATGACTAAGCTAAGCGACACAAGTGGGCAGCACACACATGTGGCACTGCAGTGGCAGACAGGATGGCAGTTTTAAAAACTAGGTCCCAAAGAGCACATAAGGCAAAGAATAAAAAGAGGTGCAAGATGGAATTGTCCTTGTCCACTCACCCTTATGTTGTTTAAACAGGACATGCACAGTTTAATAAACCCATCATTTCAGCGACAAGTGGTCCCCCTGGAAAAAGCTTGCCAAGTTCTCCAAATCATACCACTTCCATATTTGATGACTTTTCACATTATGAGAAGAGGCAAGAAGAAGAGAACAGTGTCAAGAAGGTGATTAAAAATTAGAGAGGCACACGCAATCAGAAACATCACACAGGCTTTCACCTCCACTCCTATCTTGGTGTGGAACAGAGAGGACTTTAGCCAAGCAAATGTATAATTACCACATTACTGGGCAAACTGAAAAACTAGAGGCCAAAGCCTCCAAATTTGTACCCCCTTCTCCATTTTCAGGGATTACGATAATCTCGGATTTAATGCTGGGATGCAAATAAATTGGTCAAGATTGGATATTTCTCTGACGTCCTAGTGGATGCTGGGAACTCCGAAAGGACCATGGGGAATAGCGGCTCCGCAGGAGACTGGGCACAACTAAAGAAAGCTTTTAGGTCACCTGCTGTGCACTGGCTCCTCCCACTATGACCCTCCTCCAAGCCTCAGTTAGATTTTTGTGCCCGGCCGAGGTTGAATGCACACTAGGGGCTCTCCTGAGCTTCTAAAAAGAAAGTATATAATTGGGTTTTTTATTTTACAGTGAGACCTGCTGGCAACAGGCTCACTGCAGCGAGGGACTAAGGGGAGAAGAAGCGAACCTACCTGCTTGCAGCTAGCTTGGGCTTCTTAGGCTACTGGACACCATTAGCTCCAGAGGGATCGACCGCATGGAACTGGCCTTGGTGTTCGGTCCCGGAGCCACGCCGCCGTCCCCCTTACAGAGCCAGAAGCAAGAAGAGGTCCGGAAAATCGGCGGCAGAAGACATCAGTCTTCACCAAGGTAGCGCACAGCACTGCAGCTGTGCGCCATTGCTCCTCATACACACTTCACACTCCGGTCACTGAGGGTGCAGGGCGCTAGGGGGGGGCGCCCTGAGCAGCAATAAAAACACCTTGGCTGGCAAAAATACCACAATATATAGCCCCAGAGGCTATATATGTGATAATTACCCCTGCCAGAATCCATAAAAAGGCGGGAGAAAAGTCCGCGAAAAAGGGGCGGAGCTATCTCCTTCAGCACACTGGCGCCATTTCTACCTCACAGCTCCGCTGGAAGGAAGCTCCCTGGCTCTCCTCTGCAGTCTACACTACAGAAAAGGGTAAAAAAGAGAGGGGGGGGCACTAAATTTAGGCGCAGTATATATAACAGCAGCTATAGGGGACATAATTCAGTTAGTCCCTGCATTATATAGCGCTCTGGTGTGTGCTGGCATACTCTCACTCTGTCTCCCCAAAGGGCTTTTGTGGGTCCTGTCCTCTGTTAGAGCATTCCCTGTGTGTGTGCGGTGTGTCGGTACGGCTGTGTCGACATGTTTGATGAGGATGATGATGTGGAGGCGGAGCAGATGCCTATAGAAGGGATGTCACCCCCTGCGGGGCAGACACCTGAGTGGATGGACTTATGGAAGGAATTGCGTGCACGTGTCGACTCCTTACACAAAAAATTTGACGACATGCCAAATGCGGGACAGCCGGCTTCTCAGCTCGTGCCTGTCCAGGCGTCTCAAAGGCCATGGGGGGCTCTAAAACGCCCGCTACCTCAGATGGCAGACGCGGATGTCGACACGGATACTGACACCAGTGTCGACGACGATGAGTCTAGTCTAATGTCCACTAAGGCCATTCGTTGCATGATTGAAGCAATGAAAGAGGTGTTACAAATTTCTGATATAAACCCAGGTACCACTAAAAAGGGTATTATGTTTGGGGAGAAAAAACTACCCGTAGTTTTTCCCCCATCAGAAGAATTAAATGAAGTGTGTGAAGAAGCGTGGGCTTTCCCTGATAAAAGATTGGTAATCTCTAAGAAGTTACTAATGGCGTTCCCTTTCCCGCCAGAGGATAGGTCACGTTGGGAGACACCCCCTAGGGTGGATAAAGCGCTCACACGTTTGTCTAAAAAGGTGGCACTACCGTCTCCGGATACGGCCGCCCTCAAGGAACCTGCTGATAGAAAGCAGGAGGCGATCCTGAAGTCTGTATATACACACTCAGGCATTATACTTAGACCAGCTATTGCGTCAGCATGGATGTGCAGTGCTGCCGCTGCGTGGTCAGATTCCCTGTCAGAAAATATTGACACCCTAGACAGGGACACTATTCTGCTAACCATAGAGCATATAAAAGACTCAGTCTTATACATGAGAGATGCACAGAGGGAGATCTGCCGGCTGGCATCTAAAATAAGTGCATTGTCCATTTCTGCTAGGAGAGGCTTATGGACTCGCCAGTGGACAGGGGATGCAGATTCAAAAAGGCACATGGAAGTTTTGCCTTATAAGGGTGAGGAGTTATTTGGGGATGGTCTCTCGGACCTAGTTTCCACAGCAACTGCTGGGAAGTCAGCATTTTTACCCCATGTTCCCTCACAGCCTAAAAAGGTGCTGTTTTATCAGGTACAGTCCTTTCGGACTCAGAAAAACAGGCGTGGAAAAGGCGGGTCCTTTCTGTCCAGAGGCAGAGGTAGGGGAAAAAGGCTGCAACAAACAGCAGGTTCCCAGGAGCAAAAGTCCTCCCCCGCTTCTTCCAAGTCCGCCGCATGACGGTGGGGCTCCACGGGCGGAGCCAGGTACGGTGGGGGGCCGCCTCAAAAATTTCAGCGGTCAGTGGGCTCGCTCACAGGTGGATCTCTGGATCCTGCAAATAGTATCTCAAGGGTACAAACTGGAATTCTAGGCGTCTCCACCCCACCGGTTCCTAAAATCTGCCTTGCCGATTACTCCTTCAGACAGGGAGGCTGTGCTAGCGGCAATTCACAAGCTGTATTCCCAGCAGGTGATAATCAAGGTGCCCCTACTTCAACAAGGACGGGGTTACTATTCCACACTATTTGTGGTACCGAAACCGGACGGTTCGGTGAGACCCATTTTTAAATTTGAAATCCTTGAACACATACATAAAAAAATTCAAGTTCAAGATGGAATCGCTCAGGGCGGTTATTGCAAGCCTGGACGAGGGGGATTACATGGTATCCCTGGACATCAAGGATGCTTACCTGCATGTCCCCATTTACTATCCTCACCAGGAGTACCTCAGATTTGTGGTACAGGATTGCCATTACCAATTCCAGACGCTGCCGTTTGGACTCTCCACGGCACCGAGGGTGTTTACCAAGGTAATGGCGGAAATGATGATACTCCTTCGAAGAAAGGGAGTTTTAATTATCCCGTACTTGGACGATCTCCTAATAAAGGCGAGGTCCAAGGAGCAGTTGTTGGTGGGAGTAGCACTATCTCAGGAGGTGCTACACCAGCACGGTTGGATTCTGAATATTCCAAAATCACAGCTGGTTCCGACGACACCTCTACTGTTCCTGGGTATGATTCTGGATACAGTCCAGAAAAAAGTGTTTCTCCCGGAGGAGAAAGCCAAGGAGCTGTCATCTCTAGTCAGAGACCTCCTGAAACCAAAACAGGTATCGGTGCATCACTGCACGCGGGTCCTGGGAAAGATGGTGGCTTCTTACGAAGCAATTCCTTTCGGCAGGTTCCATGCCAGAATTTTTCAGTGGGACCTGTTGGACCAATGGTCCGGATCGCATCTTCAGATGCATAGCCTAATAACCCTGTCTCCAAGAACCAGGGTGTCTCTGCTGTGGTGGCTGCAGAGTGCTCATCTTCTAGAGGGCCGCAGATTCGGCATACAGGACTGGGTCCTGGTGACCACGGATGTCAGCCTTCGAGGCTGGTGGGTAGTCACACAGGGAAGAAACTTCCAAGGACTATGGTCGAGTCAGGAGACTTCCCTACACATAAATATTCTGGAACTAAGGGCCATTTACAATGCCCTAAGTCAGGCAAAATCCCTGCTTCTACACCAGCCGGTACTGATCCAGTCAGACAACATCACGGCAGTCGCCCATGTAAATCGACAGGGCGGCACAAGAAGCAGGATGGCAGAAGCCACAAGGATTCTCCGATGGGCGGAAAATCACGTACTAGCACTGTCAGCAGTGTTCATTCCGGGAGTGGACAACTGGGAAGCAGACTTTCTCAGCAGGCACGACCTCCACCCGGGAGAGTGGGGACTTCATCCAGAAGTCTTCACGCTGATTGTAAATCGATGGGAACGGCCACAGGTGGACATGATGGCGTCCCGCCTAAACAAAAAACTAGAGAGATATTGCGCCAGGTCAAGGGACCCTCAGGCGATAGCTGTGGACGCTCTAGTGACACCGTGGGTGTACCAGTCAGTTTATGTGTTCCCTCCTCTGCCTCTCATACCAAGGGTACTGAGAATAATAAGAAAACGAGGAGTAAGAACAATACTCGTGGTTCCGGATTGGCCAAGACGAGCGTGGTACCCGGAACTTCAAGAGATGATCTCAGAGGACCCATGGCCTCTGCCGCTCAGACAGGACCTGCTGCAGCAGGGGCCCTGTCTGTTCCAAGACTTGCTGCGTTTGACGGCATGGCGGTTGAACGCCGGATCCTGAAGGAAAAGGGCATTCCGGATGAAGTCATTCCTACGCTGATTAAAGCCAGGAAAGATGTAACTGCAAAGCATTATCACCGCATATGGCGGAAATATGTTGCTTGGTGTGAGGCCAAAAAGGCCCCAACAGAGGAATTTCAACTAGGTCGATTTCTGCATCTCCTACAAGCGGGAGTGACTATGGGCCTGAAATTAGGCTCCATTAAGGTACAGATCTCGGCTCTGTCGATTTTCTTCCAGAAAGAACTAGCTTCACTACCTGAAGTTCAGACGTTTGTGAAAGGAGTGCTGCATATTCAGCCCCCGTTTGTGCCTCCAGTGGCACCTTGGGATCTCAACGTGGTGTTGAGTTTCTTAAAATCACATTGGTTTGAGCCACTTAAAACCGTGGATCTAAAATATCTCACGTGGAAAGTGGTCATGTTATTGGCCTTGGGTTCAGCCAGGCGTGTGTCAGAATTGGCAGCTTTGTCATGTAAAAGCCCTTATCTGATTTTCCATATGGATAGGGCGGAATTGAGGTCCCCAGTTTCTCCCTAAGGTGGTATCAGCTTTTCACTTGAACCAACCTATTGTGGTGCCTGCGGCTACTAGGGATTCCAAGTTACTGGACGTAGTCAGGGCCTTGAAAATTTATGTTTCCAGGACGGCTAGAGTCAGGAAAACTGACTCGCTATTTATCCTGTATGCACCCAACAAACTGGGTGCTCCTGCTTCTAAGCAGACTATTGCTCGCTGGATTTGTAGCACAATTCAGCTGGCGCATTCTGCGGCTGGACTGCCGCATCCTAAATCAGTAAAAGCCCATTCCACAAGTAAGGTGGGCTCATCTTGGGCGGCTGCCCGAGGGGTCTCGGCTTTACAACTTTGCCGAGCTGCTACTTGGTCAGGGGCAAACACGTTTGCAAAATTCTACAAATTTGATACCCTGGCTGAGGAGGACCTTGAGTTCTCTCATTCGGTGCTGCAGAGTCATCCGCACTCTCCCGCCCGTTTGGGAGCTTTGGTATAATCCCCATGGTCCTTTCGGAGTTCCCAGCATCCACTAGGACGTCAGAGAAAATAAGATTTTACTTACCGGTAAATCTATTTCTCGTAGTCCGTAGTGGATGCTGGGCGCCCATCCCAAGTGCGGATTGTCTGCAATACTTGTACATAGTTATTGTTAACTAAAGGGTTATTGTTGAGCCATCTGTTGAGAGGCTCAGTTGTTTTCATACTGTTAAACTTAGTATAGTATCACGAGTTATACGGTGTGATTGGTGTGGCTGGTAGGAGTCTTACCCGGGATTCAAAATCCTTCCTTATTATGTCAGCTCGTCCGGGCACAGTGTCCTAACTGAGGCTTGGAGGAGGGTCATAGTGGGAGGAGCCAGTGCACACCAGGTGACCTAAAAGCTTTCTTTAGTTGTGCCCAGTCTCCTGCGGAGCCGCTATTCCCCTTGGTCCTTTCGGAGTTCCCAGCATCCACTACGGACTACGAGAAATAGATTTACCGGTGAGTAAAATCTTATTTTCTCTTACGTCCTAGAGGATGCTGGGGACTCCGTAAGGACCATGGGGTATAGACGGGCTCTGCAGGAGACATGGGCACTCTAAAGACTTTAGATGGGTGTGCACTGGCTACTCCCTCTATGCCCCTCCTCCAGACCTCAGTTAGATCCTGTGCCCAGAGGAAGCTGGATGCACTGCAGGGGAGCTCTACTGAGTTTCTCTGAAAATACTTTTTGTTAGGTTTTTTTTATTTTCAGGGAGCACTGCTGGCAACGGGCTCCCTGCATCGTGGGACTGAGGGGAGAGAAGCAGACCTACTTAACTGATAGGCTCTGCTTCTTAGGCTACTGGACACCATTGGCTCCAGAGGGTCGGAACACAGGTGTCGTCCTCGCTGTTCGTCCCGGAGCCGCGCCGCCGTCCTCCTCACAGAGCCGGAAGATAGAAGCCGGGTGAGTATAAGAAGAAAGAAGACTTCACAGGTGGCAGAAGACTTCAGATCTTCACTGAGGTACCGCGCAGCGTTACCGCTGCGCGCCATTGCTCCCACACATACACACACACACAGAAAGCACTGTACGGGTGCAGGGCGCAGGGGGGGGGCGCCCTGGGCAGCAATATTCACCTCAAGGGACACTGGCTAATATATTAGATACTGCGGAGGCAGTATATTGAAAACCCCCCGCCAGTATAAAGAATTTGAGCGGGACCGAAGCCCGCCGTTGAGGGGGCGAAGCTTGATCCTCCAGCACTAACCAGCGCCATTTTTCTCCACAGCAAGCTGCAGAGAAGCTGCTCCCCGGACTCTCCCCTGCTGAGCAAGTACAGAGGGCAAAAAAGAGGGGGGGGGGGGGGCAAATTTAATTGGCTCAGTGAGTGTATTATTTATTCTATAAAAGAGCGCTGTACAGTCTGGGATTTTATTCCAGTGGCGCTGGGTGTGTGCTGGCATACTCTCTCTCTGTCTCTCCAAAGGGCCTTATTGGGGGGGCTGTCCCCATAATTGTTTATCCCAGTGTGTGTGGGAGAATCAGTACGTGTGTGTTGACATGTCTGAAGCGGAAGGCTCGTCTAAGGAGGAGGTAGAGCAGGTGATTGTGGTGTCTCCGTCGGCGACGCAGACACCTGATTGGTTGGATATGTGGAATGTTTTAAATGCAAATGTGTCTTTATTACATAAAAGATTGGACAAAGCAGAGTCCAGAGAGAAAATAGGGAGTCAATCCATGGCTTTGACTGTGTCACAAGGCTCTTCGGGCTCTCCTAAACGTCCCCTGTCCCAGGTAGCAGACACTGATACCGACACGGATTCTGACTCCAGTGTCAACTACGATGATGTGAAGTTACACCCAAGGGTGGCCAAAAGTATTCATTATATGATTATTGCAATAAAAGATGTTTTGCATATCACAGAGGACCCCTCGGTGCCTGACACGAGGGTATGCATGTTTAAGGAGAAGAAAGACAAGAAACTGCAGATTCCCAAGAGAATTCTTATGGCGTATCCTTTCCCCGCACAGGGCAGGTTGCGGTGGGAATCCTCGCCCAGGGTGGACAAGGCTTTGACACGCTTGTCCAAAAAGGTGGCGCTACCGTCTCCAGACACGGCAGCCCTCAAGGATCCTGCTGATCGCAGACAGGAGACTACCTTTAAAATCAATTTATACACATAGGGGTGCCTTGCTCAGACCGGCAGTAGCGTCGGCATGGGTATGTAGCGCAATAGCAGCATGGGCAGATAACTTGTCATCTGACATTGACACCCTAGATAAGGATAGCATTTTATTGACCTTGGGTCATATTAAAGATGCAGCGTTATATATATATATATATATATATATATATATATATATATATATATATATATATTATATAATATATATAAGAGACGCTGCGAGAGACGTTCGGCTGTTGGGTTCAAGAGCCAATGCCATGGCAATTTCTGCTAGGCGAGCCCTGTGGACCCGCAAATGGATGGGTGATGCCGATTCAAAGAGACATATGGAAACTTCGCCTTACAAGGGTGAGGTTTTATTTGGGGAGGGCCTCGCGGACCTGATTTCCACAGCTACCGTGGATAAATCTTCTTTTTTGCCTTATGTTCCTCCACAGCAAAAGAAAACACCTCAATATCAGTCGCATAAGTCCAGAAGAGGTCGGTGCTCATCCTTCCTCGCCAGAGGTAAGGGTAGAGGGAAAAGAATGCCTGCTACGGCTAGTTCCCAGGAACAGAAGTCCTCCCCGGCTTCTACAAAATCCACTGCATGACGCTGGGGCTCCACTGCGGGAGTCCGCGCCGGTGGGGGCACGTCTTCGACTCTTCAGCCAGGTCTAGGTTCTGTCAGATTTGGATCCTTGGGCGATATAAATTGTATCCCAAGGCTACAAACTGGAATTCGAAGAAGTGCCTCCTCGCCGATTTTTCAAGTCTGCTTTGCCAGCTTCTCCCCCAGAGAGGGAAATAGTTTTAGCTGCAATACAAAAGCTGTGTCGACAGCAGGTGATTATCAAGGTTCCCCTAATACAACAGGGGAAAGTGTACTATTCAACCCTATTTGTGGTCCCGAAACCGGATGGCTCGGTCAGACCCATTCTGAATCTAAAATTCCTAAACCTGTATCTAAAGAGGTTCAAATTCAAGATGGAATCTCTCCGGGCAGTGATTTCTAGCCTGGAAGGGGGGGATTTTATGGTATCACTAGACATAAAGGATGCATACCTTCATGTCCCCATTTATCCTCCTCATCAGGCGTACCTGAGATTCGCTGTACAGGACTGTCATTACCAGTTTCAGACATTGCCGTTTGGGCTGTCCATGGCCCCAATGATTTTCACCAAGGTAATGGCGGAAATGATGGTGCTCCTACGCAGGCAAGGAGTCACAATTATCCCATACTTGGACGATCTCCTGATAAAAGCGAGATCGAGAGATCAGTTGCTGAAAAGCGTGTCACTCTTCCTGAGAGTCCTGCAGCAACACGGCTGGATCCTAAATCTGCCAAAGTCGCAGTTGATTCCAACGACTCGGCTATCATTTTTAGGCATGATTCTGGACACGGAAAAGAAGGTTTTTCTCCCAACGGAAAAAGCCCAGGAACTCCAGAACATGGTCAGAGACCTGTTAAAGCCAAAAAGTGTGTCAGTTCATCAATGCACTCGAGTACTGGGAAAGATGGTGGCGGCCTACGAGGCCATCCCCTTCGGCAGGTTCCATGCGAGGACATTTCAGTGGTACCTTCTGGACAAGTGGTTGGGGTCCCATCTACAAATACATCAGAAAATAAGCCTGTCCCCCAAGGCCAGGGTGTCTCTCCTGTGGTGGTTGCAGAGTGTTCACCTTCTAGAGGGTCGCAGGTTCGGCATTCAAGACTGGGTTCTGGTAACCACGGACGCGAGCCTCCGAGGATGGGGAGCAGTCACACAAGGAAGAAATTTTCATGGACTGTGGTCAAGCCAGGAGGCTTGTCTACACATCAACGTGCTGGAATTAAGGGCCATATACAACGGCCTACGACAAGCGGAGACTCTTCTTCGCGACCTACCTGTTCTGATTCAATCGGACAACGTCACAGCAGTGGCTCATGTAAACCGCCAAGGCGGGACAAGGAGCAGAGTGGCAAAGGCGGAAGCCACCAGGATTCTTCGCTGGGCGAAAAATCACGTAAGCGCGCTGTCAGCAGTCTTCATTCCGGAAGTGGACAACTGGGAAGCAGACTTCCTCAGCAGACACTATCTCCATCCAGGAGAGTGGGGTCTTCATCAAGAAGTTTTTGCAGAGATAACAAGTCGTTGGGGGCTTCCTCAAATAGACATGATGGCGTCACGCCTCAACAAGAAACTTTGGAGGTATTGTTCCAGGTCAAGGGACCCTCAGGCTGTAGCGGTAGACGCCCTGGTGACACCGTGGGTGTTTCCGTCGGTCTATGTCTTCCCTCCTCTTCCACTCATCTCAAAAATACTGAGAATCATAGGACGAAAAAGAGTCCAGACAATACTCATTATTCAGGATTGGCCTTGAAGGGCCTGGTATTCAGATCTTCAGGAAATGCTCACAGAAGATCCGTGGCCTCTTCCTCCCAGGGAGAACCTGTTACAGCAGGGGCCCTGCGTGTTCCAAGACTTACCGCGGTTACGTTTGACGGCATGGCGGTTGAACGCCAAATCCTAGCTAGGAAAGGTATTCAGGGGAATTCATCGCTACTCTGATAAAAGCTAGGAAGGAGGTGACGGCGAAACATTATCACTGTATCTGGAGGAAATGTGTATCTTGGTGTGAAGCCAAGAATGCTCCTACGGAAGATTTCCACCTGGGACGTTTTCTCCACTTTCTGCAGACAGGAGTGGATATGGGCCTAAAGTTAGGCTCCATTAAGGTACAGATTTCGGCCCTGTCAATATTCTTTCAGAAGGAATTGGCTTCTCTCCCAGAAGTCCAGACTTCTGTAAAGGGAGTGCTGCACATCCAGCCTCCTTTTGTGCCCCCAGTGGCGCCATGGGACCTTTACGTGGTGTTACAGTTCCTTAAGTCACACTGGTTTGAACCTCTTCAAACAGTTGAGTTAAAATTTCTCACTTGGAAAGTGGTCATGTTAGCCTTGGCATCTGTGAGGCGGGTGTCTGAATTGACGGCTTTGTCTCACAAAAGCCCCTATCTGATTTTCCATGTGGATAGAGCAGAGTTGAGGACTCATCCTCAATTTCTGCCTAAGGTGGTTTCATTGTTTCATATGAACCAACCTATTGTGGTGCCTGTGGCTACGGGTGACTTGGAGGATTCCAAGTCTCTTGATGTAGTCAGGGCCTTAAAAGTTTATGTAGCCAGGACGGCTCGGGTTAGGAAAACAGAGGCACTGTTTGTCCTGTATGCAGCCAACAAGGTTGGCGCTCCTGCTTCTAAGCAGACTATTGCCCGTTGGATCTGTAACTCGATTCAGCAGGCTCATTCTACGGCTGGATTGCTGTTACCAAATTCGGTAAAGTCCCATTCCACTAGGAAGGTGGGCTCTTCTTGGGCGGCTGCCCGAGGTGTCTCGGCATTACAACTTTGCCGAGCAGCTACTTGGTCGGGTTCAAACACTTTTGCTAAATTCTATAAGTTTGATACCTTGGCTGTTGAGGACCTCCATGTTTGCTCAATCGGTGCTGCAGAGTCATCCGCACTCTCCGGTCCGGTCTGGTGCTTTGGTATATTCCCCATGGTCCTTACGGAGTCCCCAGCATCCTCTAGGACGTAAGAGAAAATAAGATTTTAAACCTACCGGTAAATCTTTTTCTCCTAGTCCGTAGAGGATGCTGTTCGCCCGTCCCAGTGCGGACTAAATTCTGCAAGGCTTGTATATAGTTATTGCTTACATAAGGGTTATGTTACAGTTTTGATCAGTCTCTGGCTGATGCTGTTTTGTTTCATACTGTTAACTGGTTCGTATATTCCATGTTGAACGGTGTGGATGGTGTGGGCTGGTATGTATCTTGCCCTTAGATTAACGAAAATCCTTTCCTCGTACTGTCCGTCTCCTCTGGGCACAGTTCTTTAACTGAGGTCTGGAGGAGGGGCATAGAGGGAGGAGCCAGTACACACCCATTCTTAAGTCTTTATAGTGCCCATGTCTTCTGCGGAGCCCGTCTATACCCCATGGTCCTTACGGAGTCCCCAGCATCCTCTACGGACTAGGAGAAAAAGATTTACCGGTAGGTTTAAAATCTTATTTTTCCCCTCCACAGAGTCTGGAGACTTAGTTTGTGAAAATCTCGTGGGTTTCTTTCTTTCTTTCTTTTTTTTTTTTTTTTTTTTTTTTAAACATTCGTTTTTTATTGAAAAAATTTTCACACAGAAATGGGGAACAGAAAAAAAGAGTAAATGGGAACATAGGGGTAGTCCGGAATGGTTAACATAATCAAAGCACTTTTAACGCACAGTTGGATGAATATACAATCGGTTACATTGGGCGTTCAGAATCAAGAAGAAGAGAAAAAAGACACACAAAAAAAAAAGAGGCTTAGCACAAACCAAATAAAAATTTTTTTTTTAAAGAAATTGTCTGATAACACAACATTCTTAAAGAGGTCAATCTAGGTGGGGTGAAGCACAGATAAATCAATTGGAGAGCTATAGACAGTTAGCCTACCTTCTCTCCCCCTATAGTCGGACCAACCTAACCATTTCAGGTGAATAGAATTAGCTGAGGAAGAGTATTTAGCTTCCGCTGTTTCCAAAAAAAAAAATGTTTGTGAATCTTATTTTGAATAAACGTTAGAGAAGGGAGATTCTCAGATTTCCACAATTGGGCTATAGCAGCTTTAGTGGCTATCAGAATATGCCCCAAGACGTAACGATCACCTATAGAGAGGTGGTCTACGAACAAATGAAATAATGCTAAAGATGGGTCCAGGGGGATGGTGAATCCTAAAATCATGCTCACCATACTGAAAACCTCTCTCCAAAGTGGTTGTATAAGTGGGCACGCCCAGAAGATATGAAAGATGTCCCCCGTTGAGCCACATTTCCTCCAACATCATTTAGATTGTGAAGGCCAGATTCTATTTTGTCTTTCAGGGGTGAAGTAGGCCCTCTGTATAAGCTTATAGAACATTTTGGAGTGGTTAATACATTTGGAGACTTTAAAACAAGACCTAAATATACTGTCCCATTCTGCATCAGTAAAGGATCTATTCAAATCTCTTTCCCATAGAATCTGAGCTTTGAATTTAGACTGTGTGCTGTCAGTTAATTGAAATTGATACCACCACGTTATCCCATATTTATGTGAGGGCGTCTCCAGTCGGCTTTTAATGTAAGCCGGAAAAGTAGGTTTGTGAAGATGCGGAGCAAGTGAGCGTAACCAACTTCTCACCTGCAAATATTTGAAAAAGTCTTTGGTCCGAATCCCAAATCTCTCTTGAATTTGAGAAAAGGACATCAAGACGTCACCTATAAAAATAAATCGCCCACAGTGGAGAGGCCCTTCCGAATCCAATCTACTAGGGAAATATTAGGAATCAATGACATAAGAGCGGATAACGACAGACAGGGGGACGGTAATACAATCTCTTCCGAAGAAGACACTAGTTTATGCCATGAATCTAGGGTCGTTTTAATAGACTTGCAAGATTCGGACAAGCTTTGGGCAGCAGAGGGGGGCAACCAAAACAAATCGGGAAGGGTAACAGTGTTCAAATACGAAGCTTCCAGAATGACCCAAGGTTTCAGGCTCGAGGTGTCAAACCAGTCTCTAGACTGACTTAACAGACAAGCAGCATGGTACTTTTCTATGTCAGGGAAAGCTACCCCACCGGATTGTTTGGGCAGAATAAGAATCTTTTTAGCAATTTTCGGCCTAGAGCCTCCCCACACCTATCTAATCAGGACCTGGTTAAATTTATTATAGAAGAGTTTGGGAAGGGGTCTTGGTATGGCGCGAAACAGATACATTAATTTTGTCAATAAGACCATCTTGGCAGCGGCAATCCTACCCAGCCAAGACACCTCCTGCAACATCCACTCCCCAGTCAGCTCCGTAAAGGCTTTTAATAATGGGGCATAATTACATTCAATTAAATTATCTTCACTGGATAAATTAATCCCTAGATATCTCAGGGAGCAGGACTTCCAGGCATATTTGTACGATTCCTTCAATCTAGAGACCACAGTCGGAGATATATTGAGTGGGAGGGCCTCAGTTTTATTAGTATTTAATTTATAAAAGGAAACATCCGAATAGTCTTGAAGAACTGGCAAGGAAGTCTCAGGATCGGAAAGACATAATAAAATATCGTCCGCAAATAAGCTGATTTTGTGGGAAATGCCCCCTATAATAGGGCCCCTAATCGAGTCCTGGGATCTAATGCAAGCAGCCAGGGGTTCTATCGCCAACGCAAAAATAATAGGAGATAACGGGCATCCCTGACGATTAGAGATATTAAAGGGTGAATAAAGACATCCATTAACAAAGACCCTCGCACAGGGCGTGGAATAGAGATTCAGGATAGAGTCTAAGATCCTTCCAGAGAAGCCAAATTTGTCCAGAGTTAATCTCATAAAGTCCCAGTTCAACCTATCGAACGCCTTTTCGGCATCCAGAGACAGAACTAGGAGGGGTTCTTTTCTACAGGCAGAATGTTCAATGACCTTAATCACCCTTCGCGTATTATCTGGGGCCTGTCTGTTCAAGACTAAGCCCACTTGATCAGGGTTGATAAGAGAGGGGAGGAGGGGACTGATACGGTTGGCAATTAATTTGGCATAAAGTTTTAAATCCGTATTTAATAGAGCAATTGGTCTAAAATTTTGGACTGAGGTGGGAGGTTTTCCCGGTTTGGGGATGGTGATTCGAGCTTCCAGCATTTCCTTGGGGAAGCGTCCAACTTCTGAGGCTTCATTAAACACTGATAAGAGCACCGGGGGCTAAACTCTCCTTAAAGGATTTATAGAAACCAGAAGGATAACAGTCGGGACCCAGGGCCTTATCTGCTGGAAGGGAGTCCATAACCTTTTCGACTTCCTCTAAAGTCCAAGGCGCACTAAGAGAGCTACAATACTCCGGTGACAGTGAAGGGAGGGGAAATTTGCCCAAGAAGTTCTGAACATCCATGCCTGAAGGTTGAAAAGTGGAGGAATCCTCCTTCAAGTTATATAGTTTGGCATAATAAGATGCAAAGACTTTCGCAATTTCGTCAGGATCATAGACTCTCCTGCCCCTATCCGAATGGATAATGTGAATTCTTTCCTTAGCTTTCCTGCCCCTCAACTTCCTCGCCAGCATCCTACCAGCCCGGTTACCATAAACATAGAATTTTTGGTTTAGTCTATGCAGGTTGCGTTGGACTTCCGCTAAATAGAAAACTTTTACCGCCTCTCTGGCTTCTTGCAATGATTTAAGAAGGGTTTTATCATGAGGATGTGCCTTGTGAGAACTCTCCAAGGAAGCGACTGCAAGCTCAGCTTGTTCAAATTTTTTACGATATTCCCTTTTAAGTTTAGCCGCTGTTTGAATCGCTGTACCTCGTGTTACTGCTTTGAGGGCACACCAGAATGTGAAGATGGATGTCTCCCGAGGAGAGTTCTCAGAGAGGTAATAATCCATAGTGGTTTGGATAGCCTGCTTGGTCTCTGGCTGAAGAAGACTTTGTTTACCTAAGCACCAGGGAGCCGGGGTAATCTTTCTACTACTAATAGCCCATTCGATGAATAGTGGGTAGTGATCCGACCATGACATGGGGAGAATAGAAATTTTACGGATGGACTGTAGAGTCCACTTATCTGCTAAAGCTAGGTCTATTCTGGAATAAGAGGCATGTACTGGAGAATAAAATGTGTAGTCTCTGTCCATTGGGTGTTTAACGCGCCAAAGGTCTAAAAGATCATTTTCCGCTAATAACTGACGGAAGCCCTTTGCATTCCTATGGAGCTGATTGGAGAGTGAGGTCTGCTTGCCAGAGTTATCAACCAAAGGGTCAAGGGTCAAATTAAAGTCTCCCAAGAGAAGTAGAGCACCCTTGGCCAATTGTTGCACCTTAGCACAGAGTTTCCTACAAAATGCTAATTGCTTGGTGTTCGGGGCATAGCAGGAAACTATCGTCACCTCTCTATTTTCAAGAGTACCCACTAAAATTAGAATTCTCCCCTCAGGGTCGCAGTATTGTGATGTGAGGGAAAACGCGCAATGTTGAGACACTAAGATTGCCACCCCCGCCTTCTTCGCTGGTCCATTGGCCAAATAGCAATGGGGAAATCTCATATTAGTAAACCGTGGAGGGGCAGATTTAATAAAATGCGTCTCTTGGACGGCTATGATTTGAGCCCTAATTTTATGAAAATAATTAAGTGCTAACCTCCTCTTATGTGGGGAATTAAGACCCTTCGCATTTATAGAAACAATTTTAACCATACTGCAAAAGAATCGAAGATTGCATAATTACCATCAACCAGCTGGCATATAGGAAGTATGAGCAACAATTTCCGAACAGAAGGAGAGGAAAAGGGAAAGAGAGGATAAGAAAAAGGACAATAACAGTTAAAGGAAACATAACATTAACCCCTCTTGGGGGCACGGTTGGACGCCTAACCATGGCGACTCGGAATTAATATGTGGGGGGTAGTGGTCAAACTGCCAACACCCGAACTGAAATTCAACAAAATGCAGTTCCTCGGGCCTCTATCTCTGGTCCCCCGCACCGCCAGCCTCCGGGACTAAAAAAAAGAGAATCATTATTCTAGGGTAGAATACCCAGCTATCAAAGAGACGTGGGTGGCAGACGAGGCAGACCACAAACAGTAAACCATCGGTGTCGAGGCATCACCTGAAAACAGTTTAACAATATTCAAATCGGCCTTACATAAACACCCGTAATAAGCAACCGCCAAGGAACTGGTGCAAAATAGGAAACATGACATAACAAAACGCTTAGAAAGATATAAAAACAATGCAAGTATAGTAGAACAGACGATTCTCAAAGATCAGCAGCCGACGAGGCCCAGTCCCGCTGAAGGCCTCGTTCGGGAGAGGTGTGTGTAGATGAGCTTGCAGAGTTCCATGACGCGAGGATCATTTTACCCTCCTCGACGTTTGTTATAACGACAGTAGATCCTTCTCGAGAAATAAGCAACTTTGTAGGAAATCCCCATCTATATAGAATGTTCTCTTTGCGTAACACCGACGTGATGGGGTAGAGAGCGCCTTTTCACTAGGGTAGCAGGGGACAGGTCTCCGAATATCTGAAGTGAGCCCAAAGCCTCCAAAGCAATATCCGAGGGTCTAGCAGCTTTCAGGATTGCCTCCTTCACGTGGAAATAATGTACCCTCATAAGAACGTCCCGGGTGACCCCATCAGGAGCGTTCCTGGCTTTGGGGAGCCTATGGATGCGGTCAATCAGAAAGTCCACCGAGCGGTATGAGGGAAGGAGTTTGCTAAAGAGGTCAACTGCAAAATCGTTTCAAGCGCTATTGGCGACAGCCTCCGGGACACCTCGCAACTTTATATTGTTACGTCTTGATCTGTCCTCCAGTTCAGAAAGCTTGTCCCGGAGTGTTGTGACCTCGTTTTGAAGCAGTTCATGGGAGGAGATCAGGTCATTATGCGACGACACCACTTCACCCATTTTTCGTTTCTAGGTGATCGGTGCGGCCACCAGTCTCATCAATAGATCTCTGGCATTCCTTCATAGTCGCTCTAAATTCAGCCGCAACTTCATCCTTAAATTGTGTTAGGAGATGCTTCATAGCGCCCACCGTAAGCGAGTCACTATCCTCGATAGAGCTGGTGTGTGTGGTAACAGTGGTAGGGGCAGACGCATCTCGAGGCGACGAGGACACAGGGACAACAGACCTAGAGGGGCCACTCCGTACCTCCTTTGATTTAGCGGCTTGAGGAGAAGGTTTAAAGAACGCCACTTGGGAAACAGATTTAGCGGCCTTCTATTTCTTGGGAGGTATAATAAAGCTGACCGGCACAAATAGAGGAACTGGAGATAGGAGACGTCAGTAATATCAATCAGAGAAGGATCTACTGGAAGGTTGAATTGTCATATCATGTCAAAGGAGCAGTCGGGTGGAGGCAGAATTATCTCAGAGCAGTCACATCATAATAGCGTGGTCATTCCACCATGGGGACAACGCATCTGATATTCATGGCATGTGCTGGGAAAGCTGCGTTCCTATGTAGACTGCAGTATATTATGTATCGAGTATACTGTGGGAGAAGTGCATGCAGTTACACCCAGTGGCCACAAGATGGGGCGGTTGTAGTAGAAGAAGATACTGCTGAGTGAAATTCTAAAGCTCCACAGAGAAGGGTAATGCCCAGATCCCTTAACAGAGGCCCCAGAGTGGGAGCACAGCCAAACTTGTGCCAGAGGGCCACCAGACCCAGTGCAGACCCAGTCCAGAGTCCCCCAGAGCACACAGGCACACTACCTCTTATTATCCAGCTCCTCCAGAGAATCCAAAATGGCCGCCGCATCTCCTGGGCGCCTGTCCCTCTGCTGTCCCCCACTGCCAGATGCCTTCTCTGACTGCTGCCCACGAGAGGTGACCACTCTGGGAGGTCCTGAGGAGTCAGCCACTGGTGCCTACAGCCCGGGGGGGTCGCGCCGCGTCCCCGCTATGGAGCTCCAAACGTGGGTAAAGAGAGTACGCGAGGCCCCGGCCTCTGGAGGTGCCTAGGCCTCAACCAGCGGGAGCAGTGAGAACTGCTCCCTGGCTCTGCGGCTAACTCTAATGGGCTCTGGTGAGGTACAGGGGGGAAGGGGAGCTCCCGGAGGGTGTCCACAGGGGGTACTGACCCTAGAAAAAGCAATTAGTGAAGGTGGGTAGAGGAGCCAGGCAGAAGCACGTCTGCTCTCCTCACCAGTCAGACCACGCCCCCTTTTTAATTGCATTTTTATTTACATATTTTGTGGCAGATGCCTTATTTTGATTTTTCACAGCTCCCAGTTACACGCATGTGAGCATACCTGTGTCCCAGTTGCATGCATGTGAGCATACCTGTGTGTCTTGTTTATTTTATACATTTTTAATTTTTAGATAAAGCAGCCCCTCGTGAGCCCCCACAGCAGCCCCAGATCGGGCTAGTTGAATTCTGGTTGGTTCGGTATAGTACTAAACAGGACTGTGCAGTGAATTTTGTGTTATTGAGCCACTGCCCTAGTGGCGCTTACCACTCTAGTCCAAACTCATTTCATATTACAAGTAGGGCTGTGGAAGGAAGCAATGCTAACCTCCGTGCCACCAGCATGCCTCAGCCTGGCAAGCCAGACAGCTTTCTGGCTGTAAGCCACCATAAGAATAATGATAATCTAATTATCAAGGAAGCGCAACAATTGATTTATTCAATAAAAAATGTATGTACATATAAGTAAAACACCACTATATAAAAGTAAATTACTTGTGCAAAATTGCAATTAAAAAGTCCGTATACAGATAATGCCTATGCCTTCAACTCCAATTATTAAAAAGTTCAAAATTGTTCCACATATTTATAATAGTCTCCTTGGATCCGATGTGTGCTTTTATTTGATACCACAATGTCTATGCTAAAGCAATACTTTGTCTCCGTTTAAAATCAGATGGCATGTAAGTGTATTATTTTTATGCAAAGTACTTTTGTATATCCAATTGGACGTAATCTCCGGTATCAATTGACAGTGTAGCAGGGGGAGAGCGCTGTTTGGTGTATGATCACAGTGGTATGCTACGACCCCCGCTAGATGCAGCTGCACTGTATTGTATTACTCACAGCCGTGATTAATCTTCTCCACGCGGGGTACGGAGCTCCTTAGCCAGGTCTCTCGTAAGCTTGATCCCCGGTTACAGTGGCTTGTCAGCAGACTTGTAAACCAGAAGGTGAAGAGTGTTGGAGTTATCAGGCAGCAAAGTCCGTTGGTATAAACCTTCCTTATGCGTTTCTCCGCTCAGGTACAGCAGCGGTTTCATCAGAGGATATTCAGGACAGGCATCCCAGGCACTTTTTTAAACCCAGCCAGACAAATCACAGGGTTAATTGTTAAATGGATGTGTCTGTGTATTAACACTTTCCATAAAAACTCATATGTACAAAATAACAATTAATTACCTTTTATGTTCTTGAGACATTTTTATACATATTCTACAAATATTCAAGCAGTTTGGTGGTTGCATAAAAAATAACAATTGCCACTAATTGGTTTAAAGTTATCTATATACATTTATATTTATTCATTAGCTATTAACTATATAATACACGACCAGGAGACAAATTACTTTAAGAAACTCATATATTTTACTACACATTGTATATGTTCCCATGGCTCAGGGGTAAGGTTCCCTGCAGTGTATTCAGCAGGTCCCAAGTTTGAATCCAACACACTGCAGAGATATCATCTTCTGTGTTATTTTAATCTATATTTTCATTTCTCATTACCCATCCATCTATCCATTTTATCCCATTCTTTATAAAAAGAGAAATTAGTAGTACAGGGGTGAATAAAGAAAAACAAAAGTAACTAGAAACTATACAATGCGTGGCCAGGAGACCAATAGCATTAATTATCTCCTAAATCTTGCTGAACATTGCATATGTTCCCATAGCTCAGGGGAAGGTTCCCTGCAGTATATACAGCGGGTCCCAAGTTCGAATCTAGCACCCCGCAGAAATATCATCCACTATAATATATCTAATTATTACCATTATTTATATTTTTATTTCTTATCTATGCATTATATATCCCATTTTTTTCATATAAAGGAAAAAAATAGACCTTACAAGGGTAAATAAAAAATAATTTAAAAAAATAAATGAAAAAATAAAAAAATATATATAATATAATATAATAAACAGCACCCTTAATAGACTCTCAATATGTTTGTAGGTAGACAAGATACAACCATATATACAAATTATCTCTTGTGCAGTTTCATGTATAACTTTTTTTTTTTTTATTTATAAAAGGGAGGTTTCCCTATTAACTAGAAAGCTTCACAAGGTACACCCATATGTGGGCTATTATACCGACCACTCATGTAGACAATATGGGGGTAATTCTGAGTTGACTGCAGCAGGATCTTTGTTAGCAATTGGGCAAAACCATGTGCACTGCAGGAGAGGCAGATATAACATGTGCAGAGAGAGAGAGATTTGGGTGGGTTATTTTGTTTCTGTGCAGGGTAAATACTGGCTGCTTTATTTTTACATTGCAATTTAGATTGCAGATTGAACACACCACACCCAAATCTAACTCTCTGCACATGTTATATCTTCCTCCCCTGCAGTGCACATGGTTTTGCCTAACTGCTAACAAAGATCCTGCTGCGATCAACTCAGAATTACCCCCAATATGAGACCTTATTAGTGGAAATACAGAAGAAAAGATGCAAACCAACTCGCATCAACTAATGTTATTCAATTCAATGTTCTCGTTCAAACCATCCGGAGCCAATGTACCCAATGTGAATATCCAGAAGGCCTCCCTTGTACTCAGGTGATTGTATCTGTCTGTCCCCTCTTGGTGTGGGAGCCACAGACTCCATCCCCTGCAACTTTAACACCTCAACCTTACTATCATGACATTTTTTTAACGTGTCTTGAGACGCTATGTTTAAGATTCTTCTTCAACACATTTCTCCTATGTTCCAGAAATCTAACATTGAGGCTTCTGGTAGTCCTCCCTACGTATTGTATTCCGCATCTACGACTAATCAAGTAGATAACATATTTGCTGACAATTAATAATTGTATCAATGTTGTGGGTCTACCGCAGAGAAAATGATCTAAAGCTCGTGCTTCTATTAATATGTGCACAAGTCAAGCAATTGTTTCTTCCACATTTTATAACAACCACTTAGCTTCGTTAACCAATTAGTGTTTTTTTGAGCCACTACTTTTGAACCTTGAAAAAAAAACTCGGAGATGTGGTTCTTAATTTTTTTTGCTTTACGAAAGACAACTTTTACTGAATCACTCAGACATGGTTCAATATTTTGTCTAATTTCAGGATTTCAAAATTCTTTCGTAAGACACCTTTAATTTCATTTGAACATGTATTGAATTTGGCTATAAAGGTAAGAATAGTATTTATCTCATCCTCAAATTTCTCATTACCACTTTTATTTTCATTCTTTTTACTTTTACTTTGAACCTCCTTCTTGGTGGCTATAGATAGGAGGGACCTCCTTTCTCTAATTGCCACCTTGTCCAAGGGTTTTTCTACGAGTTCCATTGGTAACCCTTATCTACGAATGCGTTCGTAAGTAAATCTGCCTGCTCACAGAAACCACTCTCCTCCATAAAATTCCTTTTCAGCCTTAAATATTGCCCCAGAGGGATGTTGTCTTTCCATTTTTGATGGTGACAACTCCTATAATTTAAATAATTATTACAATCAACTTCCTTTCTAAATGTATTTGTGACCAAGCAGTTTCCCCTGACAGAGAGAGCAATGTCCAAATAGTTAATGTGTGTAGGGTGACAAGTGTGAGTAAACTTAAGCCCAAATGTGTTAGAATTAATATAAGAAAGAAAAGAAGAAAGAAACACTAGAAACCCCATCCCAAATAATAAATAGATCATCAATGTACCGACCATACAGCACCAAGTTCGCCCCAAGAGAGGACCTCCCCAGATGTGGGAATATTCATTGTTGGCTGGCATGCTGACTGGCGGAATATTCAGGTTTCGGATTCCCGACCACGGCATTGTGACCGGCGGTCTCCTGACCGCTGGTCACATAACCACATCCCTGTTTGTATACTATATATCTATAGCTATATACGTTTGTCATGGTTGGCACTCTGTCCAAAATACTGCACAATTGCCCAGGTTCCCTTAATGGGATGACGGGTAGTATAAGCAGAAATACTGTGGCACTCTCTGGACTTACAGTACTAATGTAAAAATTATTCTGGTGATGACCACTAATGCGCTAGTCAACATTTCAGTTTATTCAACCTTGAACACTTTTTTGTCCCAACTGCTGGGAGGTATGTCATACTCCTGTGAGTGGGTACTTCTCGTGTTCTAGACATGACCTGAAAGTGGTGTAGCCATGCAACTAACAGGTTGTGGCCTCACACCCTGCAGGGGAGCCCCGGAAAGTTACTGTACCGGGGCCCAGGATTTCTCTTGTCAGCCCTGGACAGGGGCATAGCACCCCTGTATTTTCACAGCATACAGGGTAAGACCAGCACCCCTGTATTTTAACACCCTTGTATTTTTACAGCATACAGGACCAGTACCCCTGTATTTTAACAACACTGGGCCAGTGTACCTTTTATTTTAACACTCCTGTATTTTTACAGCATACAGGGAGGACCAGTACCCCTGTATTTCAACATCCTTGTATTTTTACAGCATACAAGACAGGGACACAGCACCCCTGTATTTTAACAACCCCCTGTATTTTTACAGGACAGGGCCAGTGTACCTTTTTTTTAACAACACCCCTGTATTTTATGGTATCTGGACTCTAGGTCGACATTACTTTACGATCCACGTGGACTATGATTGGAAAAGGGTAACCTGTGCTGAGCGCAGCGGTAGTGGAGCGACGCACCTTTCCCAAAGTTTGGCAAGTGAAGCGAGCCATGCGAGGGGACACTGCACTAATTGGGGTTCTCGGTGACTTTGCGAAGAAAACTACACCCCAAAAAAAAATGAAAAACTCATGTTGACCTTGTTCATGTCGACCTTGTTCATGTCGACCTAATGGCCGTGTCGACCTAGCCACTGTCGACCAATAGGTGTGAACCTAATGGGTGTCAACCTAGACACTGTCGACCCTGAGTCCCATACACATATTTCACAGCACCCCTGTATTTTCACTGCATACAAGACAGGGCCAGTGTACAGGACAGCAATACCCATGAACAGCACCCCTAACAGCACACAGGACAGCACCCCTAAAGAGCACACACTGACACCACCCAACGCCACCACCCACAGAGTTACAGAGGTCTGTCTCCCTCACTCTCCAAGTCTGGAGTGAAAATGGCAGCGGCATGCGGGTCCTTGGAATCCAAAACTCTCGAGAATCAGACAGCGGGATGTAGACATTAGGCCTCGTTCTGGAATCGGTCTGGCGGGAAGCCCTGAGCCGGACTTTGCTCCCGGCTCGGATCGTAAAGTTCGGGGGTGGGGGGTTGTCGGAACTCTACATTACACCAGAGGTTTTTAAATGCGGTCCTTGAGGTACCCCAGCGGTCTAGGTTTTAAGCTTGTCTGTTTGGCCACAGGTGACTTAATTGGCACCTCACTGAATTTGATATAAGCATCTATGCTGAGCTATGGATATACCTAATACCTGCCCTACAGCCTAAACCTAACCTTCCCCTCCCACAGCCTAACACTAACCTTCACCCTAGTGCCTAACTCTAACCTCTGCTCCTGCAGCCTAACCCATACTTGCCTACCCTCCCAGAATGGCCAGAAAGATCCTGAAAATCCAGTGGCTCTTCCAGCCCCCCTGGAAACGTCAGCCAGTGTCCCGCATCTGCCACCAGGCCCTGCACTCCCCCCCCCCCCCCCCCCCCCCCCCATCCCCCGGCTGCCATAACGGAGCACCAGTGGGCGGTTTGAGGGGGACCCAATGGTGCGATTCCCGCTGAATTGCGTCATTGTTGCTCCACCTCCCACTATCCAGTGCCTGTTTCTTCAGCACTGGATAGTGGGTGGCGAAGCCACAATGATGTTTTTGTGCCACCACGCCTACGCACATGCCCCCTGTTTGCTGACCAAGCTGCCCCCTCCCGGCAGCAATGTCGGCAAGTATGCCCCAACCCTGCCTGGAGGCCATCCTGTCTATATGAGGTACGCCCCAAAGACTTGTCACCTCCGCGAACACCTCCGGGTGGAGGCCCCACTCTCCTGGATTGAGATCGTGTCTGCTGAGGAAGTCTACTTCCCAGTTGTCCACTCCTGGAATGAAGATTGCGGACAGCATCACTGCGTGCTTTTCTGCCCAGAGGAGGATTCTTGTTACCTCTGACATTGCAGCTCTGCTCTTCGTTCCGCCCTGTCTGTTTTACGTAGGACACCGTCGTTACATTGTCCGACTGAACCTGAATGGCCTGATCTTTTAGAAGATGTGCCGCTTGTAGAAGACCGTTGTACACGGCCCTTAGTTCCAGAATGTTTATTGGAAGGATGGATTCCAGACTTGACCACCTTCCTTGGAAGTTTTCCCCCTGGGTGACTGCTCCCCAACCTCTGAGACTTGCATCCATGGTTAGAAGGATCCAATTCTGAATCCCGAACCTGCGGCCTTCTAGTAGGTGAGAAGTTTGCAGCCACCAGAGGAGCGAAATTCTGGCTTTCGGCGACAGACGTATCCTCTGGTGCATGTGAAGATGAGATCCCGACCATTTATCCAGGACATCCAGTTGGAAATACCGTGCATGAAATCTTCCGTACTGTAGAGCCTCGTAGGAGGCAACCATCTTCCCCAGAAAGCGAATGCACTGATGAACAGATACCCGGGCTGGCTTCAGGACATCCCGGACCATTGTTTGTATCACCAACGCTTTCTCCACCGGCAGAAACACCCTCTGTACTTCCGTGTTGAGGATCATCCTCAGGAAGGACAATCTCCTTGTCGGCTCCATATGCGACTTTGGAAGATTCGGGATCCATCCATCCATCCATGATCCTGGAGTAGTTGAGTTGAGAGAGCAATGCTCTGTAACAGCTTCTCCCTGGAAGACTTTTATGAGCAGATTGTCCCTATAGGGAATTATGTTCACACCCTTCTTGCGGAAGAGTAGCATCTCCACCATGACCTTGGTGAACACCCTCTGTGCCGTGGAGAGGCCAAACGGCAGTGCCTGGAACTGATAGTGACAGTCCAGCAGCGCAAATCTTAGATAAGCCTGGTGAGGCGGCCTAAGTGGAATGTGAAAGTATGCATCCTTCATATCTAGGGATACTAGAAATTCCCCCTCCTCCAGACCTGAGATCACTGCTCTCCGAGACTCCATCTTGAATTTGAATTCCTTCAAATAAGGGTTCAATGACTTTAGGTTCAATATCGGCCTGACCGAACCATCCGGTTACAGTGCCACAAACAAGTTGGAGTAATAACCCTTGTTTGTTAAGTGAGGTGTAACTGAAACAATGACATTTACTTTAGCAATTTTTGAATGGCCTCCTCTAGGATAGCACTTTTTGTTAGGGAACCTGGTAAACCTGATTTGAAGAATCTGTGCGGTGGGAGTTCCAGAAACTCCAGTCTGTACCCCTGGGTAACAATATTTTGTACCCAGGGGTCCGGGCATGATGACGCCCAGACGTGACTGAAATTTCTTAGTCTTGCTCCCACCTGCCCGATCTCCAGGCTGGGAGGTCCACCGTCATGCCGAGGATTTTGAGGAAGCAGAACCAGGTTTCTGTTCCTGTGAACCTGTTGGTGCAGGTTTTCTGGATTTCGCCCGACCTCCTCTAAAGAAAGTGGAAGGGGGTTTGGAGTTTTTTACTTTTTCGCGGTCCGAAAGGACTGCATTGTAGACGTAGGATAAGATTTCCTAGTCGGCGGTGTTGCTGAGGGAAGAAAATCTGACTTACCCGCAGTTGCCGTGGAGATCCACGCATCCAATGCTTCCCCAAACAGAGCCTGACCTGTAATAGGTAGGTTCTCCACACTTTTCTTGGATTCTGCATCCGCAGACCATTCGCGCAGCCAGAGTCCCCTGTGTGACGAGACAGCCATGGACAGCCTCGCGTTAAGATGGCCAAGGTCCTTCATGGCCTCCACCATGAAACCTGCATTCATTGTATCCAAATCCTCTAGTAATGTGCCTGACCACTTTACTATGGCTTTAGAAATCAAAGCACAAGCAATAGTGGGTCTTAAATCTACACCAGTAGTTGTGTATAGTGATTTGAGTGTAGTCTCAATCTTGCGGTCTGCCGGCTCTTTTAAAGCGGTGTACCCAGGGACAGGTAAAACTACCTTTTTAGACAACCTAGATACAGAAGTGTCTACTACAGGTGGGTTTTCCCACTGTTTTTCCTGTCTTCCTCAGGGAAAGGAAAAGCAATTAAGAACCCTTTTTGGGATCTGGAACTTTTTTCTCTGGGTCTTCACAGGATTTTTCAAACAATGCGTTCAATTCCTTAGACGCAGGGAGGATAAGGGAGGTATTCTTATTGTCTGTAAAGCAAGCCACCTCCAACCTGCTCAGGTACCTTATCAGTAATGTGTAAAATGTCCCTAATAGCCTCAATCATGAGTTGCACCCCCTTAGCAAGGGATGCATCTCTTCCTTGCATATCCCCATCACCGTCCCCTGTATCACAGTCTGTATCCGTGTCAGCTTGCATTATCTGGGCAAGAGCACGCTTCTTTGGGTATGTAATAGGGGTTTTTGATGATGAGGTGAATACGACAAACTTAACAGACTTTCTCAAAACCTGTGTTTGTCTCATTTTGAGCTATCCAAGATGAAATCTGGGATATCATTCCCCTAATAGAATTCACCCATGGGGGTTCTGATTCAGAAGGCTGAGACAGCATATTGCAGTCCTGAGTACATGGAATAGACTCTTCAGGAGAAGATGCACACTCTGCAGCACAAGATAATCCCTAGACATGCTTATGTGAGATATATAAACGCACACAAATATGCAGACCGTTTCCCCCAGAGTACCTTCAGAGAGACCTTTGAAAAAGCTGCCAAGTGACAGTGAAACGCGTTAGGGGGGCCACACCTCTGACCTGGGCACTTCTGAGGATTCCTGCAAGTGATATACAGGACGCTGTTTACCATCCGGAGATTCCAGTCCCCTCGGTGTGGACATTAACAAAGGGAGAACCACCATCTTCGTTGCGTGGGATAGAGAGATTGCTCCAGAACCCCGCCAGGTGGGATACCCGGCTGAATTACCACCAGGGACTTGGTAAATATTCTCCTTCATCTGGATACCTGTTTTTTGCACGTCAACGCATGCGTTGCAGGACTTGTCATCTTCCTCCAACAATCAGTTGTTTATCGGCTATTTTTGCACAAAGACTGCCCCAAGTGAAAAATCACTGACAGAGAGTGGCTTATCAAGGCTTAGTTTTAATATTGTGTGTTCAGCACTAGTAGTGCCAGATCATATTATTCAGTTGTTTATGTACATGTGTATTTGTGATATTGATTTTAATTAATATATAAAATATATAAATATATTTGAGCCCAGTTGGCATTTCTTGTTTTATCCATATATATGCTTTTGGGGTGAACAACTATCATCCCGTTTCCAACAGGAGCTTAGGAAACCAGCCCAGTTACAGCGCCTGTTGTT
Source organism: Pseudophryne corroboree (assembly GCF_028390025.1). Taxonomy (NCBI): domain Eukaryota; kingdom Metazoa; phylum Chordata; class Amphibia; order Anura; family Myobatrachidae; genus Pseudophryne; species Pseudophryne corroboree. The sequence continues at coordinate 937,180,857 of NC_086444.1, read as the reverse complement.
TTTTTTTACCATTTATGGTAAAGAGATTTACTTTTTTCTTACCTTCAGAGAGCCAGCCACACAGTGCCCCAGTAGGCAGTTAATCACTAATCAGTGATTATAACACTCCCCCCCCCCCCCCCCCCCCCCCCCCTGTCTATAACACCCTAGTACTGCAGAGGTATGGTGGAGTTATGTGGAGGGCAGCGCACCCCGTCACCGTCATCTGCAGGGAGAAAATGGCGCTGGTGAGTGCTGCATCTGCTCTGAGGAGAAGGCCCACCCTCTGTAATGGCGCGCCTTCCCGCACTTTATAGATTATACGGCCTGAGGTTTTGTGCTGCTAACAGTGGGATTAGCCCCTGTTAGCATATGTGACCAGTGTAGGGTATGTTGCGCTGGCCCAGGACGCCCCCTCACAGCGCCGTACACCAAGTGCCGCTGAGCCTTCCGGAGCGTGGCCTGTCAGAGCTGTGTTCCCACCCTTGTGCTGCCATTCTCGCCGGCGACCCGCTTCTCGGGGCGTCGGCGTGATACTCGCCACTCTTCTGTCTTCTGGCTTTGTTAGGGGGTGGCGGCCGTGCTGCGGGAGTGAACGGTCACCTCATGGGCTTGCGTTCAGCACCCTCGGGAGCTCAGTGTCCTGTCAGCGGAGATAGATAACCAATAACTTCTACACTTGGTTCCTATTCTTCCCCCCCCCCCCCCCCCCCCCTTCCTTAAGTCCCATGAAGCAGGGAGGCTGTTGCCAGCAGCCTCCCTGTACCTAACACTCTTAGAAAAACAATAAAACTAGAAAAACTCCTAGGAGCTCCCCTAGCTGTGACCAGCTCCTCCGGGCACATTTTCTAAACTGAGTCTAGTAGGAGGGGCATAGAGGGAGAAGCCAGCCCACACTATTAAACTCTTAAAGTGCCCATGGCTCCCAAGGGACCAGTCTATACCCCATGGTACTAATGTGGACCCCAGCGTCCTGTAGGATGTAAGAGAAACCCCCGTTTTCTAGGTTTTACCGCATTTTCAAATGTATTTACACCCTGCCACCCACTTGTGGATGAGGGGGGTATCGGCAGTTTTTTTTATGGCGATACCCTATAGAAGCCTCTGGGCTACTTACCACATCCCGCCTCTGTCAGCGTCGCTCACACTGACACCCCCCCCCCCCCAATATCTGTGTGCAGGCAGCCTACCGTTGCAGTCCTGTATCATCTCCTCCACCGTCAGTTGTCCTTCTGGCTGCAGGGGAGGAGGGAAGGAGGAGCCTGAAACTGGTTGCAGGTGACTGAGACCATCGCACACCCTCTGCCCCGGACCAGCAGGTAACGCAAGGAGCAGCTCTTACCGCATTGCAATTCTAATCACATATGTTAGTACATGCGATATGTATTGATGCGGAATGTGACTGCCATCTTGGTACATCCCAGCCACAGAAGGGGTAGACGGAGAGAAGGGAGGAGACAGATTGATGGGAGAAGTGTGTAAGCGAGAGGGTTGAGATAGGATAGAGATGGGCATTCCCCTCCCACCCTCCAGTACAGGCATCACTGTGTACCTCCTCTCCCCTGTACAGGCGGCACTGTGTACCTCCTTGCTCCCTGCCATACAGACAGCACTGTGTACCTTCTTTCGGCAGCAGCGGATCCCCCTGTCCTTGGCGCCGGCAGCTGCGAATCCCCTTGTCGTGCTTTTCGCGCCGGGGCTGGTCACTATATCGTGACTATGAGCCCCGGCAACACACCTTCAGAGAGAAGGCAATAAGAGGATGGGCAGGAAATGTGAGTGGAGGGGAGGGGCTGGACTGCCGCCGCCTGTTTTGTTTCCGCCCATTACTAGCGTCTTAGTTAGTACTGGATCCGGCAAAGGTGCAGGGAGTGCACTGCTGTGCTGGCTCCACATAAAACGGAGATGGTGCCGCTATAGTGTATATGGGCACTGTTAGGATATGGTGCGATCTGTGCCTGTCTCCTTCTACACAACAGTCTATGGGCGCATCCCCTAGTGCCAAGAGTCACTCTGAGGCAGAGCTATGTGATGTAATCCCTGATCCTCCATCTTAGAGTGAGAGAGTCTGAGTCCTGGTGTGTGCAAGCGTGCAGAGCTGAGACCGGGAGCGGATCTCTGCTACAGAGACTCACAGCGTTCCATTGCATGTATCACGGCTACTGAGCTGACACTGAGCTGGGCGCCGCATCTTCTCTACAACATGAGTCAGACTGCACGGCTGTGCAGTCCTCCGTCCCTCACCACCGGAGACAACTCCTGATAAGTACCGCTACCACTGCTGTTACCTGGTATGATGTAAGGGCCCCTAATTGCCTATATCAGTATTACATCTGAGTAAACTGTGTTCACTGAATAAACCTGCATTACTGTTTAAGTCATTAAGTGTGTGGACTGACGTCACTGCACAAGGGAATCCAATACACTCTGCCAACAGGCGCTAGGTGAGGGGGAGAGAGTAGGTAGGGCTTCGGGCGGCCACTGATGGTGACAGAAAAAAATAATTGTCGCCAATGTCTACCAGCACTGTGTGGGCCTATTTTTCTCTAACGTCCTAGTGGATGCTGGGGACTCCGTAAAGGACCATGGGGAATAGACCGGCTCCGCAGGAGACATGGGCACTTTAAGAAAGAATTTGGATTCTGGTGTGCTCTGGCTCCTCCCTCTATGTCCCTCCTCCAGACCTCAGTTTGAATCTGTGCCCGGACGAGCTGGGTGCTGTTTAGTGAGCTCTCCTGAGCTTGCTATAAGAAAGTATTTTGTTAGGTTTTTTATTTTCAGGAAGATCTGCTGGCAACAGGCTCCCTGCATCGTGGGACTGAGGGGAGCGAAGCAGCCCTACTCTCTGAAGCTAGGTCCTGCTTCTTAGGCTACTGGACACCATTAGCTCCAGAGGGATCGTACACAGGATCTCACCCTTTGTCGTCCGATCCCGGAGCCACGCCGCCGTCCCCCTCGCAGAGCCGGAAGACAGAAAAGCCGGGAAGAAGCAAGAAGACTTCGAAATCGGCGGCAGAAGACTCCAGTCTTCACTGAGGTAGCGCACAGCACCGCAGCTGTGCGCCATTGCTCCCACACTACACCCACATACTCCGGTCACTGCAGGGCGCAGGGGAAGGGGGCGCCCTGGGCAGCAATTAGGACCTCTTGGCAAAAGTTAGACATATATACAGTTGGGCACTCTATATATGTATGAGCCCCCGCCATAATTTTGTACAGAAACGCGGGACAGAAGCCCGCCGCTGAGGGGGGCGGGGCTTCTTCCTCAGCACTCACCAGCGCCATTTTCTCTCCACAGCTCCGCTGAGAGGAAGCTCCCCATGCTCTCCCCTGCAGATTCACGGTAGAAGAGGGTAAAAAGAGAGGGGGGGCACATAAATTAGGCGCAAAAACATTATATACAGCAGCTACTGGATTAACATTAAGTTACTGTGTGATTCCTGGGACAAATAGCGCTGGGGTGTGTGCTGGCATACTCTCTCTCTGTCTCTCCAAAGGGCCTTGTGGGGGAACTGTCTTAAAAAAAAAAAAAAAAGAAAAAAAAAAGAGCATCCCCTGTGTGTGAAGCTGAAACCTTAGGACAGTCAGGGTCTCAGCCCATGCCTGATCCGATGTCGCAGAGGCCGTCAGGGTCTCAGAAGTGCCCACTATCCCAAATTGTTGACACAGATACCGACATGGATTCTGACTCCAGTGTCGATTACGATGATGCAAAGTTACAGCCTAAATTGGCTAAAGCCATCCGTTATATGATTATAGCAATGAAGGATGTGTTGCACATCACAGAGGAAACCCCAGTCCCTGACAAGAGGGTTCGTATGTATGGGGGAAAAATATGAGAGATGCTCAAAGAGACATTAGCCTACTGGGCTCTAGAATAAATGCAATGTCGATTTTCTGCCAGAAGGGTCCTGTGGACTCGGTAATGGACAGGCGATGCCGACTCAAAAGGGCACATGGAGGTTTTACCTTACAAGGGTGAGGAATTGTTTGGGGAGGGTCTCTCGGACCTGGTCTCCACAGCTACTGCTGGAAAGTCAAATTTTTTGCCATATGTTCCCTCACAACCTAAGAAAGCACCGTATTACCAAATGCAGTCCTTTCGATCACAAAAAGGCAAAGTCCGAGGTGCGTCCGAGGAAGCTGCACAACACAGCTAGTTCCCAGGAACAGTAGTCCTCCCCGGCTTCCACTAAATCCACCGCATGACGCTGGGGCTCCACAGGCGGAGCTAGGCCCGGTTGGGGGTGCATCTCCGAAATTTCAGCCACAAGTGGGTTCACTCCCAAGTGGATCCCTGGGCAATAGAGATTGTGTCTCAGGGATACAAGCTGGAATTCGAAGAGATGCCCCCTCACTGATACCTCAAATCGGCCCTGCCAGCTTCCCCATTAGAGAGGAAAATAGTGTTAGCTGCAATTCACAAATTGTATCTTCAGCAGGTGGTGGTCAAGGTTCCCCTCCTTCAGCAAGGGAAGGGTTATTATTCGACCATGTTTGTGGTACCGAAACCGGACGGTTCGGTCAGACCCATATTGAATTTAAAATCTCTGAACGTATACCTGAAAAGGTTCAAGTTCAAGATGGAATCGCTCAGAGCGGTCATTGCAAGTCTGGAAGAGGGGTATTTTATGGTGTCTCTGGACATAAAGGATGCATACCTTCATGTCCCTATTTATCCACCTCATCAGGCGTACCTCAGATTTGTGGTACAGGATTGTCATTACCAATTTCAGACGTTGCCGTTTGGTCTCTCCACGACAGCGAGAATATTTACCAAGGTGATGGCAGAAATGATGGTGCTTCTGCGGAAGCAAGGGGTCACAATTATCCCATACTTGGACGATCTCATAAAAGCGAGGTCAAGAGAGCAGTTGCTGATCAGCGTAGCACGCTCTCTGGAAGTATTAGGACAGCACGGCTGTATTCTGAATATTCCAAAGTCGCAGTTGATTCCTACGACTCGTCTGCCCTTCCTGGGCATGATTCTGGACACAGACCGGAAGAGTGTTTATCTCCCGATGGAGAAGGCTCAGGAACTCATGACACTGGTCAGAGACCTATTAAAACCAAAAAAGGTGTCGGTGCATCACTGCACACGAGTCCTGGGAAAGATGGTGGCATCATACGAGGCCATTCCTTTCGGCAGGTTTCATGTGAGGACTTTTCAATGGGATCTCCTGGACAAATGGTCCGGATCACATCTTCAGATGCATCGGTTAATCACCCTATCCCCCAGGGCCAGGGGGTGTCTCCTGTGGTGGCTGCAGAGTGCTCACCTTCTGGAGGGCCGCAGATTCGGCATTCAGGACTGGGTCCTGGTGACCACGGATGCAAGCCTCCGGGGGTGGGGGGCGGTCACACAGGGAAGAAATTGCCAAGGCCTGTGGTCAAGTCAGGAGACTTGCCTTCACTTCAACATCCTGGAACTAAGGGCCATATACAACGCCCTACGTCAAGCGGAGTCCCTACTTCGCGACCAACCAGTTCTGATTCAGTCAGACAACCTAACCGCAGTGGCTCATGTAAACCGTCAAGGCGGCACAAGGAGCAGAGTGGCGATGGCGGAAGCCACCAGGATTCTCCGCTGGGCGGAGAATCACGTAAGTGCACTGTCAGCAGTGTTCATCCCGGGAGTGGACAACTGGGAAGCAGACTTCCTCAGCAGGCACGACTTACACCCGGGAGAGTGGGGACTTCATCAAGAAGTCTTCACACAGATTACAAGTCGGTGGGTACTACCACAGATAGACATGATGGCGTCACGCCTCAACAAGAAGCTACAGAGCTATTGCGTCAGGTCAAGGGACCATCAGGCGGTAGCTGTAGACGCCCCGGTGACACCGTGGGTGTTCCAGTCGGTCTATGTATTTCCTCCTCTTCCTCTCATACCCAAGGTACTGAGGATAATAAGAAAAAGAGGAGTAAGAACAATTCTCATTGTTCCAGATTGGCCACGAAGGACTTGGTATCCAGATCTGCAAGAATTGCTCACAGAGATCCGTGGCTTCTTCCTCTAAGACAGGACCTGTTGCAACAGGGACCCTGTCTCTTCCAAGACTTACCACGGCTGCGTTTGACGGCATGGCGGTTGAACACTGGATCCTAGCAGAAAAGGGTATTCCAGAGGAGGTCATTCCTACGCTGATAAAGGCTAGGAAGGACGTAACAGCAAAACATTATCACCTGATATGGCGAAAATATGTTTCTTGGTGTGAGGCCAGCAATGCTCCTACAGAGGAGTTTCAGCTGGGCCGTTTCCTTCACTTCCTTCAGTCTGGAGTGGATTTGGGCCTGAAGTTAGGCTCAATTAAGGTCCAGATTTCGGCCCTTTCCATTTTCTTTCAAAAGGCGTTGGCTTCTCTGCCAGAAGTTCAGACGTTTGTGAAAGGAGTGCTGCATATTCAGCCTCCTTTTGTGCCTCCAGTGGCACCTTGGGATCTTAACGTGGTGTTGAGTTTCCTGAAATCACACTGGTTTGAACCACTTAAAACAGTGGAGTTGGAATATCTCACGTGGAAGGTGGTCATGCTATTAGCCTTGGCTTCGGCTAAGCGTGTGTCAGAATTAGCGGCTTTGTCTCATAAAAGCCCATATCTGGTTTTCCATATGGATAGAGCGGAATTGAGGTGGTCTCATCCTTTCATATGAACCAACCTATTGTGGTGCCTGTGGCTACTCGTGACTTGGAGGATTCCGAGTTACTAGATGTAGTCAGGGCTTTAAAAGTTTATGTAGCCAGAACGGCTAGAGTCGGGAAAACGGAGTCACTGTTTATCCTGTATGCATCCAACAAGCTTGGTGCTCCTGCTTCAAAGCAGACTATTGCTCGCTGGATCTGTAACACGATTCAGCAGGCTCATGCTCAGTGGCGTAACTAGAAATTTTTCTCCCCCAAGCCCAAAAATTCTTTGGCGCCCCCCCCCCCTCCATGATTGGCACTAGTAAAAGGCGCCAAAAAGGGGGTCAGGCTTCGTTTAAATGGGCGTGGCTTCGCATAAAGGGGCGTGGCATTGCAGGAAAAGACTACCTTATACCCCAGATTTGCAACCTGCACGCCCAGACGTTAGCCACCACAGGAAAGAAAAATAATCCTGATTCATGCCCCTTGCATTATTTGTCATTTTTCCTCCTTATAGTAATGCCCAGTATACATTATGCCACATACTGCAAAGGCCCTCAGATATTATGCCACATACTGCAAAGGCCCTCAGACACAATATGCACACACTGTAATGCCCCCGACACATTATGCCACACACCGTAATGCCTGTGACACATTATGACCGGAATCGCAATGCCCGTTATACATTATGCTACACACTACAATGCCCCTGATACATTATAGCACATACAATGTCTGTGACACAGTATGACACACACCGCAATGATCCTGAGACATTATACCACATACCACAATGCCCGTGATATAGTATACAACACACCGTAATGCCTGACACATTATGACACACACCGCAATGTCCGTGATACATTATGCCACACACCGTAATGCCCATTACACATTAAGTTCTACAGTAAGGCTTCTAATTACTTTTAAAATACCTGCTCGTTGCCAGGGGTTTCATGCTCTTGGTTCCATGCACGGTGCCAGGGATTTTCATGCTCAGGGGGTCATGCTCGTTGCCAGGGGTTTCATGCACTGAGTGTCATGCTCGTTGCTAGGGGGTAGTGCTTGTTGCTAGGGCCGTGCTCCCAGTGCCACATATGCCCCCAGTGCCAGATATTCCCCCACAGTGCCAGGTACATGCCCCCAGTGCCAAATATACCCCCACAGTGCCAGGTACATGCCCCCAGTGCCAAATATACCCCCCCAGTGCCACATATGCCCCCAGTGCCAGATATTCCCCCACAGTGCCAGGTATATGCCCACAGTGCCAGATATTCCCCCACAGTGCCAGATATTCCCCCACAGTGCCACATATGCCCCCTCAGTGCCTGCTCCCCACAGTGCCAGATATTCCCCCACAGTGCCAGATATATGCCCCCCAGTGCCAGATATATGCCCCCCAGTGCCAGATATATGCCCCCAGTGCCACATATGCCCCCTCAGTGCCTGCTCCCCCCAGTGCCAGGTATATGCCCCCAGTGCCACATATGCCCCCTCAGTGCCTGCTCCCCCACAGTGCCAGATATTCCCCCACAGTGCCAGATATTCCCCCAGTGCCAGATATTCCCCCCCAGTGCCAGATATTCCCCCCCAGTGCCAGGTATTCCCCCCCAGTGCCAGGTATTCCCCCCCAGTGCCAGGTATTCCCCCCCAGTGCCAGGTATTCCCCCCCAGTGCCAGGTATTCCCCCCCAGTGCCAGGTATTCCCCCCCAGTGCCAGGTATTCCCCCCCAGTGCCAGATATTCCCCCCCCAGTGCCACATATGCCCCCCCCCCAGTGCCACATATGCCCCCTCAGTGCCTGCTCCCCCCAGTGCCAGATATTCCCCCCCAGTGCCAGATATTCCCCCCCAGTGCCAGATATTCCCCCCCAGTGCCAGATATTCCCCCCCAGTGCCAGATATTCCCCCCCAGTGCTAGGTATATGCCCCCAGTGCCAGATATTCCCCCCCACAGTGCCACCTATGCCCTCCTAAGTGCCTGCTCCCCCCCGCTCCTTTGTGTTGGAGGGACACTGAGGGCATAGCGTGCCCCTCTCCAGTGTCCCCCCTGGCTCTCCAGCGGGTCTAATAAAGGAAGTGCCGGTTCGTGAGCCAATCAGAGCTCACGAACGGCACTTCCTTTATTAGACCGGCCGGAGAGCCAGGAGGGACACAGGAGAGGCGCGCGCTGTGCACTCCGTGTCCCTCCTTACAGCAGCGGAGGGAAGGAGACCGCAGATTGACATGTGGACGCTCGTCCGGATGTCAATCTGTACTAAGTCAGTGGCGCCCCTCGCCCCCAAGCCACCGCGAGGACTGCGGGGGCAGTAGTTACGCCACTGCTCATGC